>NC_133328.1:411001781-411301781 GCF_042186555.1 Aquarana catesbeiana | reverse complement strand
GTGCTGCTGTTTGTGTATAGCCTAAATACAAAAAGCTCAAAAACATGTGATACAAAAATAAACAAGCGCGAATCCACTAATTGATTAATTAAGTGTCAAATAAAATAAACAGTGAATAAACATAAAAATTGATGACATCAAAATGTACGTGTATCACAATACATGACTGTGCAAAAACAATAGTCCATATAAACGTGTTCTCAACTGAATGAAAAAAATTTAGTGCTGTACAGAAATAAGGATCACAATGTGGAACCTCTAGAGAACTTACCATAAACCAATATCAACCGTGCTGTATAAAAACAAAAAGTCCATATGAATGATGATGGTAATGTGAAACCTCTAAACAACTTCCAACATTCAGAAACCTTGATATTTCTGCAGCCACAAAATGTAACAATAATGCCGCTTACTGGATCAGTTGGACCTCAGATTATAGAGATCGTAAGAGCCTGGTGCATCAGCCTGCCGACAACGATATAATCTACCTGTTCCTTAATCAAGTAAAAAAGCTCTCATCCATCTGCAGAAAGCGAAGGTAAATGTTTTCCAGCCGGTTTCTTTAATATGAGGATCCGGGGGAAGCCACAAGCAAGGATTAGTTTACTTCCAAAGATAGTCCTGGGAGTTATCACTCAATAGGGGATAAAAAAGGAAGGCTTCATGGTGCAGATAAACTTCAAAAAGGTTTATTCAATAAAAGCACAGCAAGCTCACAGAAAGCATTGCAACCATAAAAGCAAAGGAACAAAAAAATGGTTTAAAAATTAGGAACAGACCGGGATCAAACCAGATGACTGAGTAAAAAAAACGTAATGACGTCAGTGTCAATTGCTCCACCGGACGCTTTTCCAGATAGAAGGCATCAACTGGAAATGGAGGCATGTCTCGACGTCAACACATCACGTTTAAATACTCAGAAGGCAGGATAGACACCGGAAGTGACATTTTCACATCTTTCCCCCGTTGTTATCCAGTTATATTGGATACTATCTAGCAAAATTACTGTGATAATTATCATAAATATCATGCACAACCTCAAATAATCATATTATGCAAATTAATGCACATAGTTTTTGTACATAGTACATAGAGATGAATAATCCCTCAATTCCTTTATGGATATGATTAATACTAAGAAATGGGGTATTAGGTTTACTTACGAATCAAGTAGAACTTCTGTAAACTTTTTAGACCTAGTAATTATGAAGCATGACGGGAAGCTCCTTACTAAATCCTTCCTTAGAGCCACCGACAGAAATGGGTACATACCCATTGGCAGTTGCCATTATCCCAACTGGCTTAAACTGATACCCAAAAGGTAAATTCCAGCGTATCAGAAGGAATTGCTCACGTATAAAGGACTTCCAAATTCAAGCTAGTGTTCTAAAAAGTCGATTTATGGATAAGGGATATGACCCCAAATTACTGGAAGATCACCTTTTAAAAATTAGATAATATAGTTCTTTCTCGGTAACAAGGTTACTTTCAAAGGCAAATGAAAGTTTCTCATTGAGGACCACTACAATCCGAGGGAAGCTTATTAGATGTGTTTTCCCTCCACCCCTCTTGGAAGGGTGCAATGTGTGGTTCGGTATACGTGTGGTAATCTTTTGGGTGTTTGGGATATATTTTTTATATTTTTTGTTTTTCACACAGCTTTGAGCCCTTAGGGTTAAATTTTCAAATGTGGGCAGTCTGTTAGGTCCTCCAAGTAGCCAATTAAACCAATTAACTTGGTATTTAGCCTTGTAGGACCCACAACACATCTAGCTCTGAAGAAAATCGTTTAACGATTGAAACGCGTCAGCTGGACGCCCCCACATACACAGCAACCACCTGGAAATGATTTCCTGACCATCTCCCACCTCCAGCTATTCCCCCACCACTATTCCACGGATATTTCCTGATGATCACATCACTCGGACTCTGTGCTTCTCTATGCAAGTTCATTCATAGTCTGTGTCTGAGCCAGACATATCTGCTGTGGAGATTCAACTATCTAGGATATCATTCTAGATCCAGACTGATCCTACTTCCGCTTAGAGCCTGCCCACTGTTGTTCCGCTCCTAGTGTTGCACGGCTGCAAGGCTCAGCCGGTCCCGTTGGTAGCGTTCATTGAACAGTGTGGAGCTATTGCTCAGCGAAGTATTACAAGCTGCCTTAACAACGACCAGATCTTTGGACACAGAGAAATGCCAGCTACATTTTCTATTTGGAAGGACACCCATTGACCCTGGATCATCCAGTGATCCCACCTTTGATGCACTGCTCATCCATGGAGCGGATGACCATGATCAGGTGAGATAAGCGGATCCTTCATTTGCATTGAGAACCCCTCCTTTAGAATCGATGTGATCATCCTTCTGGCTACATACATGTTATGATACAATTGTAGAACTTTTTTCGCTTACAGTGGTATACGCTACACAGTCACCTTATTACGCTGTACATACAAGATTGACATGTTTTTCTTTATTACCTAAATGGCCGCTACATGGGAAATTTGCTACATTTTTCATCACATCCACTTTTGATACAGAAGGACTGCTCAGGACATTTTTCTATTTTTTCAGCCCAGGATTAGCATTTAGGCCTCTTTGCGTTTCATGGGGTAATCTGGAGTGAATGAGGAGTGTTTTTGATGGTATGTCTGTTGAGGCATATTTTATTTTTAATATTGGTGGAGGAAAATGTATTCTTTCATGTATCACTTGTCCGGTATTTATAGTATCTAATAAAGCATACCGTTTTGCATCTTTTTTAAACCTAAGTGTTCTTCCTTGAAGAATCTCTTTTGACCTTTAGTTCTTTGTTACCACATTGTTATATATGATTCAGAGGAACTGGTTTGTCTGCTGAGTTTTTTACAATCAGCATACAGGAAATAGGCCTGTGAGTGTCTCCTAGCAGATTGCTAGCTCTAGGTGTGGTTACACACAGACTTTGACACTCTTATTGTTAGGTGAGACCAGACTATTCTCCTTTTTCATTATTTAAGCGTGATGTGTTGACGTCGAGACATGCCTCCATTCCCAGTTGATGCCTTCTATGGGGAAACGCGTCCGGTGGAGCAATTGACACTGACGTTTTTTTCACTCATCTGGTTTGATTCTGGGCAGTTCCTAATTTTTTTGTTCCTTTGCTTTTATGGTTGTAATGCTTGCTGTGAGCTTGCTGTGGTTTTATTGAATAAACCTTTTTGAAGTTTATCTGCACCATGAAGCCTTCCTTTTTTATCCCCTATTGAGTGATAACTCTCAGGACTATCTTTGGAAGTAAAATGATCCTTGCTTGTGACTTCCCCGGGATCCTCATATTAACCACTTCCCTACCCACCTATAGTCAAATGACGTCCACAGATGGGATCTTCCATCCTGGGTGGACGTCATATGATGGCCTCGGGTTCCCGGCCGCCTAGGGGGCGCGCGCGCGCCTGCCGCGTTGCTCGGGACCCGGTGCAGTGCGTGATGTCTGCCAGGCACCCGCGATTGCCCGTTAACCGGGCCGGATCGTGGATCTGTGTGTGTAAACACACAGATCCACGTCCTGTCAGTTCAGAGGAGAGCGATCTGTGTTCCCAGAACAGCGGAACACTGATCGGTCTCCTCCCCTTGTGCGTCCCCTCCCCCTACAGTTAGAAGCATTCCCTAGGAAACACATTTAACCCCTCCCCGCCCCCTAGTGGTTAACCCCTTCACTGCCTGTCACATTTACACAGTAATCAATGCAATTTTATAGCATTGATCGCTGTATAAATGTGAATGGTCCCAAAAATGTGTCAAAAGTGTCCGATGTGTCCGCCATAATGTCGCAGTCACGAAAAAAATTGCTGATCGTCGCTATTACTGGTAAAAAAAATAAATATTTTTTTTTTTTAAATGCCATAAATCTATCCTGTATTTTATAGATGCTATAACTTTTGATCAAACCAATCAATATATGCTTATTGTGATTTTTTTTACCAAAAATATGTAGAAGAATACGTATCAGCTGAAGCTGAGGAAAAAAATTTTTTTTTTTTTTTAAATTGGGATATTTATTATAGCAAAAAGTAAAAAATATTGTGTTTTTTTCAAAATTGTCGCTCTTCTTTTGTTTATAGCGCAAAAAATAAAAACCGCAGAGGTGATCAAATACCACCAAAAGAAAGCTCTATTTGTGGGGAAAAAAGGACATCAATTTTGTTTGGGTACAACATCGCACGACCGCGCAATTGTTGTTTAAAATGCGACAGCGCTGAAAACGAAAAATTAGTCTGGGAAGGAAGGGGGTGAAAATGCCCAGTATTGAACCGGTTAAAGAACCCGGCTGGAAAACATTTACCTTCGCTTTCTGCAGCTGGATGAGAGCTTTTTTCCTTGACTGAGGAACAGGTGGATTGTATCGTTGCCAGCAGGCTGATGCACCAGGCTCTTACGATCTCTATAATCTGAGGTCCGACTGATCCAGTAAGCGGTATTGTTACATTTTGTGGCTGCAGAAATATCAAGGTTTCTGAATTTTGGAAGTTGTTTAGAGGGTTCACATTACCATCATCATTTAGATGGACTTTTTTTTTTTTATACAGCATGGTTGATATTGGTTTATGATAAGTTCTCTAGAGGTTCCACATTGTGATAATTAGTGGGAATGCTTTAGCAGTCCCATTATTGTTATTCGATTTTATTTAGTGGGATTGCTTTAGCAGTCCCAGTATTGTTATTCGATTTTATTTATTTTTATTTCTTTATTAGTGGGACTGCTTTAGCAGTCCCACTATTGTTATTCGATTTTATTTATTTTTATTATTATTATTATTATTATTATTATTTATTATTTAATTTTATTCCGTACGTTTTTTGGCTCTGCATAACTTCTGCATACTTTTAGCTATTAAAACCATTCAACTATTAAAATGTTCGTCTCTTTCAGCTGATGATGGGACTTTTTCAACTTTTTTTCTATCATTTATACTTTTTGAAATATTAAGCTTTTTATCACTTTTTTTTAACATTGAAGTCAATGGGAGCATGCTTCAGATCCTTGAAATCTTCTTCGGCTCCCAAAAGTTTCAGCTCCCTCATACTTTCACCTACAGACGCCAAACAAACTTTAAAATGTTCACAAAATATTCAGCTATCTGGCTATATCTTTTCAGTTTGATATCTTTTACAGTTTTTGTGAAAAAGCTTTTTGTTCAGAGGTCATTTCAGGAAATTTTAGCCATTAATCAGAGTGTACTGTGTTGCTTTTGTAGCCATGGTTACCAAAGCTTCTGTTATACACAGGGGGGGAGGTGGCTGGAGCATCTCAGCTCTGATTACAGAGCCCCGGGGAGGGGACAGACACACCATGCACCGATTTATAATAGAGGAATATGATGGGGCAGATTTGATGGGGCAATTATGATGGGGCAGTTTTGATGGTGGCAATATGATGGGGCAGTTTTGATGGGACAATTCTGATCGGGCAGTTTTGATGTTGGCAATATGATGGGGCAGTTTTGATAGGGCAATTTTTTTTTTTTTTTCTTTTCCACATCAGTAAACAGTATTTGGAGGGCTAAATCAGTTTGATGTTCATTAACTGTTGCCTTCTCGTATTCACATCATAGTGGATTATACTTTTTCTCATTGCTTTTTATATCGCCATAATGACCAACGGATTCCATTACGCCTCTTTACCAACAAGTCCTCTGTCACTTCCATCTCGTAAGCCCCACCAACTAGGACTCGATAACCAAAGGGACCCATCCTTTTCCAACTCAGTTTAGAGAAAGAGGGGACCAGTAAGGAGAAAGAAAAAGGACAAAGACACCAACAAAAAATACAAGAAGAGAGATTTGTAAAAATGAACTTGTGGGCTCCCCGTGCCCATCTTCTACTGACCCAGCCTGTATTGTGTACCAACTTGCCTATGCCCTAATACCCCAATCCCCCCCCCCCCACCTACTCCCTATATATTTATCCTGTGCCCTACTAAACTATATATTTAACTAAAAATGTTCATATCCAGAAACACTTTATTATAGCATCCTTTGCCTGCAAGGATACCAGTTGCCTATATACCTGTATTAAGCCCATCCCTCAGTCTATTCCGTGTCTATGCCGATCCCACTATTAATGACTCTTCACTTTCTCTATCCACATCTTCCACATGCTTTCAAATTCCTGAAGATTGCCCCTTTTTATGTACTCCATTCTTTCCCTACCCAAGGTTTCATTCATTGTAGAGATCCAGTCTTTCACGGTGGGGGGCTCCTTTACCTGCCATCTAAGTGCTATCAACTTTCTAGCCTGAAACAGGGCCCGCGTGACAGCTAAGGTAGTACTCAACCTTTCTCCCATCACTCTTCTATGCCCCAGAATACAAGTCAGGGCCTCGTTTGCCACAGTCGTACCGAAAATATTTCCCAAGTTCCCAGTCACCTCCTCCCAGTATCTAAACAGCTTGGGACACCTCCACACCATGTGAATGAGATCTCCCGTCCTTCGACACCTGGGGCAGTTGTCATTGGGCCTTCTCCCAAATTTAAAAAGTCTTTTAGGAGTATAATAGGCTCTGTTTAACAGCATTAAGTGTGAAAGTCTCTGTGAAGGGGTCACAGAAACCTGCGCTCCCAACTCCAAAATTCTCGCCCATTGTTCCTGGGTCATTCCTCCCACCTCCTCTTCCCATTTAGCCTTTACCCCAAGGAGTATTTCCCTGCAATTAACCGATTTGCTTAATTGGTCATAAATTCTTGAAATTACCCCTCTAGTGGGGGTTATTTGAGTTATGCACTGAAATAGAGGCATCTCTTCCCATCTCGGAGTCTGGGCTTTAAATTGTGCTTTAAGGGCATGTTCCAACCGGACATATAGGAAGAAAGACCCCCGGGGAAGCTTAAACTCCCTAACCAGATCTGAAAATTTCTTTAACCCAGAGTCGTTGTATAATTGACTTAGCTTACTGATACCAAGCTTCTCCCACTCTCTAAATATGCCTATCTTAAGAACTTCCTGCAAATTACGGTTGTTCCAAATAGGAGAGTAGGCTGTTAAGGCTCCATACCCCATCTTTTGATAGGGCAATTTTGATGGGGCAGTTTTGATGGGGCAATTCTAATGGTGGCAATATGATGGGGCAGTTTTGATGGGGCAATTCTGATGGGGCAGTTTTGATGGTGGCAATATGATGGGGCAGTTTTGATGGGGCAATTCTGATGGGGCAGTTTTGATGGTGGCAATATGATGGGGCAGTTTTGATGGGGACAATTTTTATGGGGCAATTCTGATGGGGCAGTTTTGATGGCAATATGATGGGGGCAGTTTTGCTGGGGGCCGTTTTAGCAATTCAGCTATTCAGCATTCCCACGCATTTTCCCCAAGAAATGCATTTTCTAGTTTATTATTAGTGGGAATGCTTTAGCAGTCCCACTATTGTTATTCGATTTTATTTATTTTTAATTTTATTCCGTACGTTTTTTGGCTCTGCGTAACTTCTGCATACTTTCAGCTATTAAAACCATTCAACTATTAAAATGTCCGTCTCTTTCAGCTGATGATGGAACTTTTTCAACTTTTTTTCTACCATTTATACTTTTTAAAATATTAAGCTTTTTATCACTTTTTTTAACATTGAAGTCAATGGGAGCATGCTTCAGATCCTTGAAATATCACCATGTACTGATTTATAATAGAGGAATATGATGGGGCAGTTTTGATGGGGAAATTATGATGGGGCAGTTTTGATGGTGGCAATAAAATGGGGCAGTTTTGATGGGACAATTCTGATGAGGCAGTTTTGATGGTGGCAATATGATGGGGCAGTTTTGATGGAGCAATTCTGATGGGGCAATTCTGATGGGGCAGTTTTGATGGTGGCAATATGATGGGGCAGTTTTGATGGGGCATTTCTGATGGGGCAGTTTTGATGGTGGCAATATGATGGGGCAGTTTTGATGGGGACAATTTTAATGGAGCAGTTTTAAAGGTGGCAATATGATGGGGCAGTTTTGATGGGGGCAGATTTGATGGTGGCAATATGATGGGGCAGTTTTGATGGGGACAATTTTTATGGGGCAATTCTGATGGGGCAGTTTTGATGGCAATATGATGGGGGCAGTTTTGCTGGCGGCTGTTTTAGCAATTCAGCTATTCAGCATTCCCACGCATTTCCCCCAGGAAATGCATTTTCTAGTTAGTGGAAATGCTTTAGCAGTCCCACTATTGTTATTCGATTTTATTTATTTTTATTTCTTTATTTATTATTCCGTAAGTTTTTTGGCTCTGCGTAACTTCTGCATACTTTCAGCTATTAAAACCATTCAACTATTAAAATGTGCGTCTCTTTCAGCTGATGATGGGACTTTTTCAACTTTTTTCTACTATTTATACTTTTTAAAATATTAAGCTTTTTAACACTTTTTTTTAACATTGAAGTCAATGGGAGCATGCTTCAGATCCTTAAAATCTTCTTCCGCTCTCAAAAGTTTCAGCTCCTTCATACTTTCACCTACAGACGCCAAACAAACTTTAAAATGTTCACAAAATATTCAGCTATCTTGCTATATCTTTTCAGTTTGATATCTTTTACAGTTTTTGTGAAAAAGCTTTTTGTTTAGAGGTCATTTCAGGAAATTTTTGCCATTAGATAGAGTGTACTGTGTTGCTTTTGTTGCCATGGTTACCAAAGCTTCTGTTATACACAGGGGGGGAGGTGGCTGGAACATCTCAGCTCTGATTACAGAGCCCGGGGGAGGGGACAGACACACCATGCACTGATTTATAATAGAGGAATATGATGGGGCAGTTTTGATGGGGCAATTATGATGGGGCAGTTTTGATGGCAATATGATGGGGTAGTTTTGATGGGACAATTCTGATGGGGCAGTTTTGATGGCAATATGATGGGGCAGATTTGATGGTGGCAATATGATGGGGCAGTTTTGATGGTGGCAATATGATGGGGCAGTTTTGATGGGGACAATTTTGATGGGGCAGTTTTGATGGCAGTATGATGGGGCAGTTTTGATGGCGGCCGTTTTAGCAATTCAGCTATTCAGCATTTCCAAGCATTTTCCCCAGGACATGCATTTTCTAGATATTCACATGGACTTTTGTTTCTATACAGCACCAAATTTTTTTGATTCACTTGAGAACACATTTATATGGACTATTGTTTTTGCACAGTCATGTATTGTGATACACACACATTTTGATGTAGTCAATTTTTATGTTTATTCACTGTTTATTTCACTGTTTGACACATAATTAATTGGATGGAAACAATGTTTTGCACCACAGTGTGAAGAATGTGAAGAAGATAAATTATAGAACACTCATGCCAGGAATAACATTTTTTTTTTAAAGTCTGGTGTCTCTTTCACAGACTTTAGATAGAAGTAACAGGTGAGGAAAAATTGGGCTTTGGGTGTTGGTGGTGCCTTTACACCGTAGCCTTCTAGAGGTACTCTTAATGAAAGCAACAATTGGCTTTGCTGTAAAAAAACTGAAAACTGAGGCCCCCATCAAAAAGGTGCAGAAAAATTGGTCATTGGGTGTTAAAGTGATTGTAAACCTATGTTTTTTTTTTTTTTTTTTTTAAATAACAAACATATCATACTTACCTCCACTTTGCAGTTTGTTTTGCACAGTGTGGCCCCCGATCATCGTCTTCTGGGGTCCCCCGGCAGCGGTCGCGGCTCCTGCTCGCAGCGGTAAACCCCTGGGAGAAGAGCTCGCTCTCCCTGGGGGTTACCTTGCAGGCGTTGCTCCCAAGTCCAGCATTTGCGTCCATAGACAGAGAATGCCGCCCCTGGTGCCCGCGTCATTGGATTTGATTGACAGTAACGGGAGCCAATGGCTGCTCTGCTATCAATATATCCAATCAGGGGCCATGAACCCCAGGCAGAGAGGAAGAGCGCGTCTCCACCGAGGGAACGAAGGGCTGAGGTGAGTAAATCGGGGGGCAGGGCCCGGTCAGTGTCGGAAGTTTTTTCACCTGAATGCATAGGATGCTTCAGGTGAAAAAACACAAGGGTTTATAACCCCTTGTGCCCATGAAACCTATACCAAAAAATTACTTCAAGATAAAATCAACACCCACAAAGCTAGGCAGCCTAGATTGTCTTGCAGAGATTTGAGATTCCAATAACACTTAATCCGTGACATCGGCATCAGGGGCTTGATAGCTGTTGCTAATCCAGGACTGATTCATTATGACAAATGTCAGAGGCTAAACGTAGTCCGTGGACAGGCGCGCTCTTTTATCCATTATAAAATCTCCAGCAGCACTGAATGTCAGTTTGAAAAGCATGCTGGATGCAGGGCAGCCCAGCAGCTCAATCGCATACTGGGCAAGTTCTGGCCAGTGGTCTATTCTCACGAAACCCAGTGGATCGCCAACTGGAAGGCTCTCTATGTCTGATTTTGCCCCTAGATAATCTTCCACCATATAATGCAGACGCTGCCGATGGGATGTGGAAGCTGACAGCCCTGGGCGCGAGGGATGAGCTCAATGTTCGAGACGAACATAAGAAATTTGAGCACCATGGGACTTCCCATAATGCACTGCGAGATCGCAGTGCATTGCTGTATGATGATTGGACAAAGCATGCACCTAACCTGCATGCTTTGGCCAAGCACAGCGCACTCTGCTGAGAGAGCCATAAATGGCCAAAGGCAGGGTGCTTTTGGCCAATCACAGCTCAGGGGGACTAAGTCCACGCCCCACACTATTTAGAGCCGCTTACATAGCGGGCGTGTGTAGTGTTGTTGGCATCGACGGAGAGGTAGCTTGAGTTAGATTAGGCAGACAGGTTAGCCTATATATACAGTGCATTCGGTGGTGTACAGTTTCTAATACACTTCAGGTAGTGTACACAGTATATGATACAGTGCAGCCGGGGTACAGTTTCTAATACGGTGCACGCAGTGCACACAGTATATAATACAGTGTGTACAGTTTTCTAATACACTTTAGGTGATGTACACAGTATATAATACAGCGTGTACAGTTTCTACACTTCAGGCGGTGTGTTGTTATTATCTATCTATCTATCTATCTATCTATCTATCTATCTATCTATCTATCTATCTATCTATCTATCTATCTATCTATCTATCCTTGATATATCCTTGAGATGGTTCTACACCTTCATTTGAGTCCAGATGTGTTTGATTATACTGATTGGACTTGATTAGGAAAGCCACACACCCGTCTATATAAGATCTTACAACTCACAGTGCATGTCAGAGCAAATGAGAATCATGAGGTCAAAGGAACTGCCTGAAGAGCTCAGAGACAGAATTGTGGCAAGGCACAGATCTGGCCAAGGTTACAAAAAAATTTCTGCTGCACTTAAGGTTCCTAAGAGCACATTGGCCTCCATAATCCTTAAAAAGGAAGATGTTTGGGGCGACCAGAACCCTTTCTAGAGCTGGCCGTCCGGCCAAACTGAGCTATCGGGGGTGAAGAGCCTTGGTGAGAGAGGTGAAGAAGAACCCAAAGATCACTGTGGCTGAGCTCCAGAGATGCAGTCCGGAGATGGGAGAAAGTTGTAGAAAGTCAACCATCACTGCAGCCCTCCACCAGTTGGGACTTTATGGCAGAGTGGCCCGACGGAAGCCTTGCCTCAGTGCAAGACACATGAAAGCCCGCATGGAGTTTGCTAAAAAACACCTGAAGGACTCCAAGATGGTGAGAAATAAGATTCTCTGGTCTGATGAGACCAAGATAGAACTTTTTGGCCTTAATTCTAAGCGGTATGTGTGGAGAAAACCAGGCACTGCTCATCACCTGTCCAATACAGTCCCAACAGTGAAGCATGGTGGTGGCAGCATCATGCTAAAATCTCCATCTCTGGTCGCAGTATGCCCTTCATCTCTCAATTTCATCCATTTTCACACAAAATCAATAACATTATCAAAAAACATTGGTCCATTTTGAACAATAGCTATCCTTCGGTCCCAGAGTTTTACCACCCACCCCTGCCATTGTACTGTCGTGATAAGAGTATTTATGACAGAGTGGTGAAATCTGATCAGTATTCTGTACCTACCCCTCAAGTGACTTTTTTGGGTCCCAAAAACAAGGGATGGTTTCCCTGTCTTTGCTGCATACAATGTACCAGTATGAGGAAAGGCAAATGTTTTTCACACCCCAAAAGAGTTATGACATACCTATTAAAGATTATTATAACGGTCAGTCCTCCTATGTCGTTTATATTTGTGGTCCCCTCTATGTGAGGGAGACCACACAAAAAATAAAAGACCGTATAGCCAGACATAAATATTCCATCAGGGACAAGTTGGACAAATTACCATTTGCCAGACATTTCATGGAAAAAGGTCATACAGTTTCCCAGCTTAAATTTATGGTGATTGATGGGGTGCTAAAAAACAGACGGGGTGGCAATAGAGAATTGGAGTTGAGGAAAAGATAAGTGAATTAGATACACTGACTTGATGCCCTTCAACCTAAAGGGTTAAATTTAGATTTTGATTTGTATCTATTCCTTTAAATATGCCATTTTTGTTTGTATTTTATTTATTTATTTTTCATTTTCTTTATTAATATTTTTTTTTGATGTGTTATTTTGATATTATATATTTTTTCTTGATACATTTTCATACCATTCACGTTGAATGTAAATTTTATACATTACATTTTGAAGTATGTATATAATGCATGTTTAAGCATGTATTGTTTGTATGTGTGTATATATATATATATATATATATATATATATATATATATATATATATAAAATTTTATTATTTTTTTTATTTCATTTTCATTTGCTGTAGGATTCCTGATTGATCGATATAATGTGTGAAGTATGGTAATGCTGTTACATCTGTTGACCTATTTGTTCCGGGGTCATATCATGTTATATTATTCACTTATATGTCTTTGGTGATTGTTATCCATTGATTAACTGATTCAAGACAGACTGTTTGATTGCTTAATAGATTGCAGATGAGTTCTCTCTATATATATATTGTACCTTGTATGGGGCTCATTGATAGGCTGGGTTCACACTGGTCCGACAAACGCTCATGTCGCATGACGTGTGAAATTTAATGTTTCCCTATGGGAGCCGTCCTAACTGGTCCGACACAAGTCGTTCCGACTTTAGAAATGCTCCCTGTACTACTTTGGTCCGACTTTGATCCTACTTCAGCCTATTGACTATCATTGAAGTCGGATCAAAGTCGGATTGCCATCTTGCATGATCCGACTTCGGCACGCGACTTGTGCTCAGATGTTCTTGAGGGGGAACTCCGCGCCAAATTTTAAATAAAAAACCGGCATGGGTTCCCCCTCCAAGAGCATACCAGGCCCTTGGGTCTGGTATGGACCTTGAGGGGAACCCCCTACGCCGAAAAAACGGCGTGGGGGGTCGCCCCCAATCCATACCAGACCCTTATCTGAGCACGCAGCCCGGCCGGACAGGAATGGGGGTGGGGACGAGCGAGCGCCCCCCCCCACTCCTGAACCGTACCAGGCCGCATGCCCTCAACATGGGGGGTGGTGCCTTGGGGAGGGGGCGTGCTGCGGCCCCCCCACCCCAAAGCACCTTGTCCCCATGTTGATGAGGACAAGGGCCTCTTCCCGACAACCCTGGCCGTTGGTTGTCGGGGTCTGCGGGCGGGGGCTTATCGGAATCTGGGAGCCCCCTTTAATAAGGGGGCCCCCAGATCCCGGCCCCCCACCCTATGTGAATGAGTATGGGGTACATCGTACCCCTACCCATTCACCTAGGGAAAAAGTGTCAATTAAAAAAAAACACTACACAGATTTTTAAAGTAATTTATTAGACAGCTCCGGGGGTCTTCTTCCAACTTCGGGGGTCTCTCCGGTTCTTCTCCGCGCTCTCCGGGTCTTCTGCCGGGCTCCTCTGCTATTTTCTGCTCTTTTGCTATAGCGGAGGAGCCCGGTCTGCTGCCTTCTTCTCTTCGGGGGTCTCTCCGGTTCTTCTCCGCGCTCTCCGGACCTTCTGCCGGGCTCCTCCGCTCTCTTCTGCTCTTTTGCCGCTATTTTGCTATAGCGAAGGAGCCCGGTCTTCAATCTTCTGCCTTCTGCCTTCTGCTCTCTTCTCCTGATGTTGACACGACGCTCTCTGGGGCTGGAATGCACTCTGAGCGCTCCGCTCTGACTTATATAGGTGGTGACCACGCCCCCTTATGCCGTCACAGTCTCTGGGCATGCTGGGACTGTGACGTTTTAGGGGGCGTGGTCATCACCCGATGACCACGCCCCCTTATGCCGTCATAGTCCCAGCATGCCCAGGGACTGTGACGGCATAAGGGGGCGTGGTCACCACCTATATAAGTCAGAGCGGAGCGCTCAGAGTGCATTCCAGCCCCAGAGAGCGTCGTGTCAACATCAGGAGAAGAGAGCAGAAGGCAGAAGGCAGAAGATTGAAGACCGGGCTCCTTCGCTATAGCAAAAGAGCGGCAAAAGAGCAGAAGAGAGCGGAGGAGCCCGGCAGAAGGTCCGGAGAGCGCGGAGAAGAACCGGAGAGACCCCCGAAGAGAAGAAGGCAGCAGACCGGGCTCCTCCGCTATAGCAAAAGAGCAGAAAATAGCGGAGGAGCCCGGCAGAAGACCCGGAGAGCGCGGAGAAGAACCGGAGAGACCCCCGAAGTCGGAAGAAGACCCCCGGAGCTGTCTAATAAATTACTTTAAAAATCTGTGTAGTGTTTTTTTTTAATTGACACTTTTTCCCTAGGTGAATGGGTAGGGGTACGATGTACCCCATACTCATTCACATAGGGTGGGGGGCCGGGATCTGGGGGCCCCCTTATTAAAGGGGGCTCCCGGATTCCGATAAGCCCCCGCCCGCAGACCCCGACAACCAACGGCCAGGGTTGTCGGGAAGAGGCCCTTGTCCTCATCAACATGGGGACAAGGTGCTTTGGGGTGGGGGGGCCGCAGCGCGCCCCCTCCCCCAAGGCACCACCCCCCATGTTGAGGGCATGCGGCCTGGTACGGTTCAGGAGGGGGGGGGGGCGCTCGCTCGTCCCCACCCCCATTCCTGTCCGGCCGGGCTGCGTGCTCGGATAAGGGTCTGGTATGGATTGGGGGCGACCCCCCATGCCGTTTTTTCGGCGTAGGGGGTTCCCCTCAAGGTCCATACCAGACCCAAGGGCCTGGTATGCTCTTGGAGGGGGAACCCATGCCGGTTTTTTATTTAAAATTTGGCGCGGAGTTCCCCCTAATACCAAACAATGCCGGGCATTGGCGGGGATCCAAGTCGGATCCCCGTTCATTGAAAGTCGGACACATGCCGGCTTCATGTCGCAGGGCAAAGTCGGATCCAAAGTAGGACGGCTGTCATGTCGCACCAGTGTGAACCCAGCCATAGGCATGAAGTTTTGAAGAAGGGTCTGATCTGTATTAGCCTGAAACTGTTACTACTATGCAGTGGCGGCTGGTGCTCGAACATTTTTGGGGGGGCACAAACAAACTGAAAAATACTGAAAAAAAACATCAGTTGCAGCCTCACTGTGCCCATCAATTGCAGCCACTGTGCCCATCAATTGCAGCCACTGTGGTGCCATCAATTGCAGCCACTGTGCCCACCAATTGCAGCCACTGTGCCCACCAATTGCAGCCAATGTGCCCACCAATTGCAGCCACTGTGTCCACCAATTGCAGCCACTGTGTACACCAATTGCAGCCACTGTGCCCATTAATTGCATCAATTGCAGCCACTGTGCCCATCAAATGCAGCCACTGTGCCCATCAAATGCAGCCACTCTGCCCACCAAAAGCAGCCACTGTGCCCATCAAATTCAGCCACTGTGCCCATCAAATTCAGCCACTGTGCCCATCAAATGCCACCACTGTGCCCATCAAACGCAGGCATGTCACCCTGATGGCTCCAGTCCAGTCCCGCATTGCGATCATTAGTCCTGGCCAGTGTCAGTTTTAGAGTGGATATTAAATTCAGTCAGACTGTCAGCACTGTGCAGGGAAGTGTCAGTGTGTGCGGAACGGAGGGGTGGGCGGCAAGATCTCAGGGAGTAGTGCAGTCTTGTCTGAGGCTGAGGCCAGCAGCGTTGGCACTTACCTTTACCCACAGGCACTGGCGCTGCTCAATCCAGTCCACCGCACCCACACTAGTCGACTCCACTCATCTCACAGCAGTGAATGAAGGCTGGGAAACCGAACGTGATGCAATGCACGAGATACTGAAGAATGCCTTTACAGAGCTGGGAATTCAGAATTAGACTAACCTTGTATTTCTGATTATCCTCAGAGGCCGAAACTGAGGTAGGGAGAGGATGAGTGAACTTATTGGGGACTAAAGGCTTCAGAAGTGAAATGTGAAAGGTGTTTGAGATCTTGACGCTTTTAGGGATATGAAGTTTAAAACAAACCGGATTTAACTTAGGAAATTACATTGTATGGGCCAATGAATCTTGGGGCAAATTTCAGAGAAGGAACCCAGAGCTTGATGTTCCTGGTGGAAAGCCAGACTGTCTCCTGCTTGTAGAGAAGGCGGCTTACACCTGCGATGGTTGGCAAAACCTTTCAATTTGTCAGCAGCTGCCTGAAGGGAATCGTGAATGTCACCCTAAGTAGATTTGAATGATTCTTGAACCATAGCCAAAGCTGGAATATCTGGAGAACAGGTCATAGGAAGAGGAAGCTGAGGGTGTCTTCCATAAACTGTGAGAAAGGGTGTCTTCTGAGAAATTATGTTAACATGATTATTGTGAGAGAATTCTGCCCACGGTAGTAGGGAGGGCCAATCATCATGATGAGCAGAGACAAAAGTGTGGATAAAGACCTCTAAGGCTCCATTCACACTAGCGCGTTTTTTGATGCATTTTGCAGAAATGCATGGGAATTTTTTAACATGGGTTCCTATGGAACATGTTCACATCAATGCCTTTTTGTACCTCTGCATTTTTTGGAAAGGGTCAGGGACTTTTTTTCATGCAAAATGCACTGTTTTGCATGTAAGGCTCGATTCACACCTATGCATGTTGCTTTTGAGCGTTTTTGGAGTTTTTTTTGTCATGCTTGCCACGTTTTTGAGCAGCATTTTTGTAGCGTTTTTACAGCGTTTTTGCGGCGTTTTTGCCACGTTTTACTTTTTTTTTACAGTTTAAAAAAAAAATTTAAATTTAAAAAAAAAACGCCAAAAACGCTGCAAAAACACTGTAAAAACGCTGCAAAAACGGTGCACATGCGTTTTTGATGCTGGTCTATTGAATTGTATTACATGCAAAACGCTACATTTTGCATGAAAAAAAGTCCCTGACCCTTTCCAAAAATGCAGAGGTACAAAAAGGCATTGATGTGAACATGTTCCATAGGAACCCATGTTAAAAAATTCCCATGCATTTCTGCAAAATGCAAAATGCATCAAAAAACGCGCTAGTGTGAATGGAGCCTAATAGAATTCAATGGACCAGCATCAAAAACGCAAGTGCAGCGTTTTTGCAGCATTTTTGCAGCGTTTTTACAGCGTTTTTGCAGCGTTTTTGATACGTTTTGCGTTTTTGGCATCTTTTTTTTTTTTGACTGTACAGTATTAAAAAAACTGTAAAAAAAAAAAACCCAAAACGCGGCAAAAAACGCTGTAAAAAACGTGGCAAACATCAGAAAAAACACTGCAGAAACGCTCAAAAGCAACATGCATAGGTGTGAATGGAGCCTTAGGCCCCATTCACACTAGCGCGTTTTTTGATGCATTTTGCATTTTGCAGAAATGCACGGGAATTTTTTAACATGGGTTCCTATGGAACATGTTCACATCAATGCTTTTTTGTATCTCCGCGTTTTTGGAAAGGGTCGGGGACTTTTTCTCATGCAAAATGCAGCGTTTTGCATGTAATGGTTTTCAATGGACAAGCATCAAAAACGCAAGTGCACCTTTTTTGCAGCGTTTTTGATGCGTTTTTGATGCGTTTTTGGTGCGTTTTTGCCGTTTTTTTTTTTTTTTTGTAATTTTTTTGTAAGACTGTAAAAAAAAAATGAAAAAAAAAAAAAAAAAAAAAAAACGCAAAACGCAAATCGCGGCAAAATCGCGGCAAAATCGCGGCAAAAACGCGGCTCAAAAACGCGGCAAGCATGAAAAAAAAACCTCCAAAAACGCTCAAAAGCAACATGCATAGGTGTGAATCGAGCCTAACTCCTTATTAACCCTCTCAGTCTGTCTATTGGATTGAGGGTGGTAAGAGGAGGAAAAATCCATGATAATATTGATGGATTTGCACAAGACTCTGCAAAAGCGAGATGTAAATTGAGTACTTCTGTCAGAAACAATATGGGAAGGAATGAAAACACTTGTTGACCACACTCCAAAATGTAGAAGACATGGTGTAGTTTATTCCAAGTAAAACATCAAGGTAACAACAATACAGACATATACCAGCAGAGATTGACGCATTTCACAAAGTTCGCATAGTCATGACTTACTTAAGCTAAGTTGTTTTCATTTCACTCACCCAGACCGTGGACTGAACCAGCACCCAATTAGTAGAGCTGGGATTGCTATCACCTGGAGCTGCTTTTTTTGCTTTTCCTGCTGACAATATGGGAAGGAACCCCATGGAGGCAGAAGATTTCTCGAACAAAAATGGGAACCAAAGCAGGAGCAGAAGGAAGACAAGGAAGAGGAACAAAATGATCCATCTTGGAGAACCGATTGATTACCACCCAAATGACCATATTATTCTCAGACAGTGTAAGATCGGTGATAAAGTCCATGGCAATTTTAGACCAGGCTCCTTAGGAATTGACAAGGGCATGAGAAGACCAGCAGGAGCTTGCATGGAGGATTTAGACTGGGCACAGACATGACAAGCCTTAACATAGTCTTTGACATCCGATCAGAGAGTACGCCACCAGTAGTGGCGACTGATGAGAAAGAAGGATCGAAGGAGCCCAGTATGACCTGCCACCTTGGAATCGTGTCTCCAACAAAGGATCTTAGCTCAGTGTTGACGAAGGTCTTGCCAGAAGAAATTTTTGACTCCAGGGTGGTAGAATGGGCAAGAATGCCTGAGGTAGAAATGATCGGCTCAGGTTTAGAGGTGGGCTCCTCATCCCGAGTGTCAAATGACCTAGAGAGTGCATCAGTCCGACTGTTGCAGGAATCAGGTTTGTACGTAATAGTGAAATTAAAGTGGAGTTCCACCCACTTTTACAACTCTTCAGCATCCCTCACTAAACTGTGCACTGCAAACGAATTGGATATTTTTAATTTTTTTTTCTCAGCACCTACTGTATATCTGCTGTATTAATTTTTCACTTCCTCCTCCCTAGCCGTGGCTCATCGCATCATTTCCTGTTTGCAATACCTTCTGGGAAGGGGCGGCAACTTCCTCTGACACTGCCGTTGCTATGGAAACCTGACCTGAAACCTATTACACTGCTTATGCTGCACTGAGCATGTGCGAGATCTGCAAGGATGAGATCCAGGAAGAAATACAGTCTGGCTTCAGATGCCCACACTTAAGATGGCCACGGCCTGCTGTAAGTTTATAAAATAACAAACTACTGCTATAAACGAACAAAACAGACCTTAGTTTACAGACTAACTTTACTAGAATACATTAAGCTTGTGTATTATGTGGGTATTTTTATTTAAAAAGTATAATTTGGGCCGGAACACCACTTTAAAATGGTAAAAGAAAAGACTCCACCTGGCCTGTCTGGGATTCAGTCGTTTGGTATTCTGTAAGTACTGCAGATTTTTATGATCAGTGAAAATTGTTATGGAGTGAGAGGAACCCTCCAAGATGACGCCACTCCTCTAACGCCAATTTAATTGCAAGAAGGTCCTGATCGCCAATAACTTAATTTTTTTCTGCCTGAGATTTTTTTGGAGAAAAATGCACATGGTTGATGTTTTTCCTCAAACGATTGAAGAAGCACATCTCCCACCCCAGTTGAAGAAGCGTCCACTGCAATAAAAAATGGATCCCCAGGATTAGGTCTCCTCAAGAGAAGTCCAGAAACAAAGGCTTTTTTAAATCATGAAATGCAGAGGCAGCTTCTGAAGGCCACTTTATTTGCACCCTTCTTGGTCAAGGCGATAATAGGCACAGCAATGGAAGAGTAATTTCTAATAAACTGCCTGTAATAATTTGTGAACCCAAGAAAGTGTTGTCGCCTTGAGGCTGGCAGGGAGAGTATCCAGGATCCATACGAAGACCCAAACTAAGAACAGGACCTCAGAACATTCAAAAGAACACTTTTCCAACTTGGCATACAGATTATTCTTTCTATGGCGCTGGAGTACAATCTGGACATGGTTTCTGTGAACAGCCAGGTTTTCAGAAAAGATGACTGTCATCCAGATAGATGACAACAAATTGATATAACAGATCCCTGAAGATTTCATTGACAAAGTTTTGGGACACAGCTGGGGCATTACACAGACCAAAGGGCATAACCAAGTATTAAATGCAGTTTTCCATTCATTGCCTTCCCGTATCCGGATCAGATTGTATGCACCCCTGAGATCAAACTTAGTAAAAATGGAGGTACCTTTCAATCTGTCAAACAGTTCAGATTTTAAGGGTAAGGAGCAGTGGTGGCTGGGGGGGCACAAACAAACTGAAAAATACTGAACCCCCATCAATTGCAGCCTCACTGTGCCCATCAAATGCAGCCATTGTGCCCAACAAATGCAGCCACTGTGCTCATCAAATGCAGCCATTGTGCCCATCAAATGCAGCCACTGTGCCCATCAATTGCAGCCATTGTGCCCATCAAACGCAGCTATTGTGCCCGTAATATGCAGCCACTTGTGCCCATAATATGCAGCCACTTGTGTCCATCATATGCAGCCACTGTGCCCCTCAAATGCAGTCACTTGTGCCCATCATATGCAGGCACTTTTACCCATCATTTGCAGCCATTGTGCCCATCAAACGCAGCCACCGTGCCCATCATAAGCAGCCACCGTGCCCATCATAAGCAGCCACCGTGCCCATCATAAGCAGCCACCGTGCCCATCATATGCAGCCACTTGTGCCTATCATATGCAGCCACTTGTGCCTATCATATGCAGCCACTGTGCCCATCATAAGAAGCCACTTGTGCCCATCATAAGCAGCCACTTGTGCCCATCAAATGCAGCCACTGTGCCCATCATATGCAGCCACTTGTGCCCCATCATATGCAGCCACTTGTGCCCCATCATATGCAGCCACTTTTGCCCGTCATATGCAGCCACTTGTGCCCATCATATGCAGCCATTGTGCCCATCAAACGCAGCCCAAGCCCATACTATTTTGAAGCCTATTAGAGACTCTGGCTCTAATCATGTGCTTCAAAATACACACCCCCGCTTATTCCCGCCATAGTATTTCATGTGTCTGGCATCCTGAAAGAGGCTGGGCACATGAATAGGGAGGGCGGCAGAGGTGTCGGGGGGGTGGCGCCATGCGCCCACAATGCATGGGCCGCCACTGGTAAGGGGTATCGATTTTTGATTGTCACCGCGTTTAAGCCTCGCCAGTCAATCCTGGGTACCATCTTTATTGGCAACAAAAAAGAACCATGCTCCTGCAGGCGATGAGGCTTTCCAGATTAATCCTTTTTTCTAGATTTTCAGCAACATACTCTGACATGGCCTTGGTCTCTGGGATGGACAGGGGGTAGGTACGACCCCTGGGCAAAGTTGCCCCAGGAACAGCTGATATTTTGCAGAACACATCCCAGAAATCACTATATGCAGCAGGAAGAGCAGAAGATACTGATGGGTTTGCAACAGGAAGTCTCTCTTTTGAGGCAACCTTGAGTAGCCAGGACAAGAAACAAGGGAGGGACGGGGGGGAACAGAGAAGCACGTGGGGGACCAGAGGAGCACGGGGCACTAGAGGAGCATGTGTGGTACTAGAGGAGCAGGGGGGTACCAGAGAAGCAGAGGGGGCCAGAAGAGCATGGGGGAGGATGACCAGAGGAGCAAGGGGTACCAGAGGGGTAGGGGGGAGGGGACAGACAGCTGACTCAACAGCTATAGCCTGGGAGTTTCTCACTTTCCTGCCTAATCTTGTCCCGTTATGGGGGGCAAACTGATTATTTGCCCCGGGTGAAAGAATGTCTAGCTTCGCCACTGTAGACATCTACACTGTACTGTCGGTGTGACGTACATTTAAAGGCAATTGGGAATTGAAATACATCAATGCATCCTAATAAAAAAATTATCATTTATAGATTTTATCATTAATAGTGTGACAGGGCTGCCCAAGGTGTAATAAGGGTTTGGTAGTGCCCAGGGTTCTCACCTATGAAGGTTGAGAGGCTTTGTGATGTGTGTCTCTGAAAGGAAATAGTAGGTATTCTGTATGGCCACCCTTCTTGTAGGTACACCAATAGGGCCCTCAGATATCTGGAGACACCAAATGAAACCAGAAGCAGGTTGTGCATTCGTAAAATGTCTACCTTTATTAGGTGCTTACACAGCTTATGGTTCAACTTTCCAATAGAAAGAAGGGAGGGGGGAGTGGTTAGTAAATGATGTATTGGTATAAAATATATGGTTACAAGTCAGTGACCCCTAAAATACATTTATCATGAGGTTACAGGAGTCAACAGACCATCTGGTTATGAGTCATAAGTCATTGTCACGAGAGCCACGTACCTGATGTGAGACCAAAGTAATGGGGAGGTCTCCCTTGCACCTCGGGCCCCTGAAGCCTCTGGAGATGGAGACAGAGACTTGGTGGGACATCGAGTGGCACAGGTGCCAGGGGTGCGGAGCACCGTGCAAGCCTTAGTCCAAGATACGAGCCGAGGTCAAGTCCAGTTGGGCAACGAAGTACATAAGGATTAATCGGAAGAAGAATGGTCAAGATCCAAGCCGGGGTCGGTTCCAATCTGGCAGCTGAGTACAAAAGGGGCAAAGAAGTAGAATGATCAAGGTACAAATCCGAGGTCAATGGCAAGCAGCAATCAAGAGTAGTCAAATAGGTTTCCAGGTCACAACAAGTTCAGACATATCACACACTAGCACAGGAACAAGGGGGGACTGAAGATAATCCTGCAATTTGGCAGTGTCTGGGCTGGGCTTATATAGGGAAGTTTGAGGTCATTTCCTATGCACCTCCTGGGCATTTTCCCACCTTTTTCCATCAGGTTGATGTCACTTCCTGTGTGCATCCTGGGCATTTTCCTGCCTTTTTCCATCAAGTCTTCTGCGCATTGGTGCATGCGCAGTAAGCCCTGGACTCTTACAGAGCCCCCCCGAAGGGGTGGCCTCAGGACGCCTGTCCGGGATGAAGCTTGCTGAAGGAACTGCCGGAGAAGATCTGGAGCATGGCTTTGTGATTCAGGTTCCCAGGAATTCTCTTCAGGGCCGTAACCCCACCACTGTACCAGAAATCGGCGTCCATGGCCCCTTCTACTGCAGTCCAGGATGGCCTCCACCTAGTACGCCTCAATCCCTTTAATCAAAAAGGCAAGCGGAGGACAGTGGTGTAGTGGATAGCACTTTCACCTAGCAGCAATAGGGTCGCTGGTTCAAATCCTGACCACGACACCATCTGCCTGGAGTTTGCATGTTCTCCCTGTGCCGCGTGGGTTTTCTCTGGGTACTCCGGTTTCCTCCCACACTCCAAAGACATGCTGGTAGGTTAATTAGATCCTGTAGAAAAAATTGGCCCAATATGTGTATGTGTATGTGTTTGTAAGCGTGTCGGGACCCCATGGGGCAAAGGACCATGCTATACCGCAGATGGACACCAGCGGCAAAAAAAGCACCCTGGGGCGATTCAGTTTGCATAGGCAGCGCTATACATGTCACGCATTCATTTATTTAGGACGGGCCCCACGTTCCCCAAAGGCGTTCGGGGCCACGGGCTTCAGGAGGGAGGCATGGGAGACTGGGTGGATCCGGTAAGTTGAGGGCAGTTTAAATTTGTAGACAACAGGGTTGAATCGTGACAGGAAAGGGAAGGGCCCAATGAACTTAGGGCCCAATTTCTTGGAGGGACAGGCCAACTTCAAATGCCTGGTAGATAGTCAAACCTTGTCTCCCGGTTGAAGATCCAGGTGCCCCCGCCGCCTTCGATCATAGATGGTCTTGTAATCCAGCTGTGCCTTGGCCATGGTATCCTTTAGGAGCTCTAAGTTGTTGTGTAGAAACTCCACTCTGTTCCAGACAGCCGGGACTGAAGCAGAAGCGGGTAGGACAGGGGAAAAAGAAGGGTGGTACCCCAGGTTGGCATAGAATGGTGATTGCTTAGTGGTAGAATGTATTGCGTTGTTGTATGCGAATTCTGTGCAAGAAAGTAGGGACGCCCAATTGTCTTGGACAAAGGTGGAGAAACAACAAAGGTAATGTTCAAGGGTTTGGTCCGTGCTTTCCGTTTGTCCATTGGTCTGAGGGTGGTAGGCTGAAGAGTAGTGGTTCTCGACGTCTAGAGCAAGATAGAGCTCCTTCCAGAATTTAGAGGTGAATTGGACCCCACGATCCAATACAATATTGCTGGGGACCCCATGGAGGCGTATGATCTCCTTGATAAAAGCCTGAGCTGTTTCTGGGACAGAAGGAGTGCCAATCATAGGAATAAAATTAGACCATTTTTGTAAGGCGTTCCACAACAACAAATATGGATGTAAACCCATCAGAGGGTGGTAGCTCCACTATGTAATCAATGCTGATCTGTTCCCAGGGTCTGGAGGGAACAGGCAGGGGGCGTAGGAGACCCCATGATTTATTCTTTTCTGTTTTGCTGTGATTGTACACCGGGCAGGAATTGACGTAAGCGTGGCAGTCTGCCTTGAGGGTAGGCCATCAAAAGGTTCCCAAAAGCAGATCGGTGGTTTTGGTCACCCCGAAATGCCTTGCTAACTTTTTGTCATGGAAGAGTTTGAGCACAAGAACTCTCAGTTGAAGGGGTATAAACACAGCATGGTCATGGAAGAAAAGTCTGTCCTTTTCTTGCAGATGTTCTCCTGAGGGCAGTTGGTCTAGAAAGGAGGCCAATTTAATCCTGGACAAGAGGTTGTCAGGTCACCTGAAAACAGGTGACAGATGCACTCCGTGGAAGTCAGGAGTGCACCGCTAAGGTAGTGGACCCTAGGACTGACTGCTGCGGATTGAACCCTGGGAGGTTCAGGAAGCAGGTCTACTGGAACACTGACACAGATCCCACTGGGAGCTAGAGCATAGATTCCCCAGGGCGCAGAGTCTAAGAGCCAGCAGGTGTTCACCAGAGCCTCTAGTGGTAAGGATGAACTGGGCTGCAGTCTGGCTCCAGGTCGCGGCCCCCAGGGTCTCACAGCTCACGCTCACAGTAGACTACAGGAGAAGAGGGAGGAGGCAGCAGGCTGGAACAACAAGGAAGGTAAGGGATAGCCAAATGTTGGGGAGACTAGCAGACAAGGATAAACATAACACGCCAAAGGTCAGGGTCACAAGCAGACAGGGATAGTCGAGAACAAGCCAAGGTCGGTAACTGGAATCAGACATAGGAAACACAGCAAGTACACACGAAAGCTAACACACAATGGTGGATCAGCACTGCTGGCTTGCAGTGCACAGGTTAATATAGGGTTCCCTGATAGGAGCTGGGGTGGAGCCATGCTAGAGGAGAGTTTACAAAAGCAGCCAGGTGAGGGTCAGCTGGTCTCTAGAGATGAACACATGGAGACAGGTAAGCTGACAGACAAACTCTGTCAGCAGGGAGTATTGCGTCCGTCGTTGGCGAGTTATCTGGTGTGGGATATATGCGGAATAAAGCATCAGGTTTACAATTCATGGATCCCGGACGATACGTGATATGCATTTGAAATCGGGTGAAGAAGAGAGCCCATCTGGCTTGTCTAGGTCTGAGATGTTTAGCTGTACGGAAGTATTCCAAATTCCTATGATCAGTGTAGACAAGTATAGGGTGCGAGGCTCCTTCCAATAGATATCGCCATTCTTCCAGGGCCAGTTTAAATACCAAGGAGTTCCCTGTCCCCTACATCA
Organism: Aquarana catesbeiana; assembly: GCF_042186555.1. Classification (NCBI taxonomy): domain Eukaryota; kingdom Metazoa; phylum Chordata; class Amphibia; order Anura; family Ranidae; genus Aquarana; species Aquarana catesbeiana. Next base: position 411,275,866 of record NC_133328.1, on the reverse strand, counting down.
TAATTCCTTTTGGCTGGGGACAACTTCCTGGAAAAGAAGGCAACAGGATGCAAGATGGCTGTGGTTTCGTGGCGCTGAGAAAGGACTGCCCCAACCGCAATCTCTGAAGCATCGACCTCCAACACGTCAGGCAGGGCTAACCGGGGCAGAGGTGAATTGCTTCTTGAGTTTGTCAAAAGTCATTTGTGCTGAGGGGGACCACAGAAAGCGACTGTTTTGCTTGGTAAGTTGTGTGATAGATGAAATTATTGATGAGAAGCCTTTGATGAATCCACTATAAAAATTACCGAACCCCACGAACCTCTGGACGCTCTTACGGTCCGAGGGTTCTGGCCATTTGAGAACTGCAGTTACCTTCTGGGGGTCCATGGAGATGCCAGAAGTCGAAATAATGAGGCCAAGGAATTGTTTGGTATCTTTCTCAAACTCACATTTTTCAAGCTTGGCTTAGAGTTTATGGGCTCAGAGTCGAAAAAGGGCTTTTCGCATGTGGATGTGATGTGCCTCGAGGGAAGGTGAAAAAACAAGGATGTCATCTTAGTACACTATCATAAAGAGGTCAAGAAAATCCCAAAAGATGTCATTCACCAAGTGTTGGAAAGTTGCTGGGGCGTTACACAGCCCAAATGGCATGACCAAATACTCAAAATTGCCAAACCTAGTACGAAAGGCCATTTTCCATTCATCACCCTCTCTTATCCGTATTAAATTGTAGGCCCCCCTTGGGTCCAATTTTGAGAAGACCTTGGCGGTGCAGAACCTCTGGATGAGCTCAGGGACTAGAGGCAACGGGTATTGATTCTTGATTGTGATACTATTCAATTCTCTGTAGTCGATACATGGTCTTAAAGAATGGTACTTGTTTTCCACAAAGAAGGGTCCAGCGCCAGCAAGAGAGGTAGAGGCCCGGATGAACCCTTTCCAAAGATTGTCATCAATATATTTTCGGAGGACTTCGAATTCAGGCTCAGAGAGTGGGAAGATCCTCCCAAATGGTATTGCAGAACCAGGAAGAAGTTCAATGGGGCAATCATATGGCCGGTGAGGCCATAGGGATTCAGCCCCCTTCTTGTCGAAGACATCCAGGAAGTCTCTGTAAACCTGGGGGAGAAGAGTGTTGTCATCTGTGGAAAGGGGTTGAACCGTCAAACAGGCTTGTTGTGGAAAACAGTGGTGTAAGCAATAGGGTGAGCCGGAAGACACAATTTCAGTGGACCAATCAATCTGTGGCTGGTGCTGGCGAAGCCATGGTAACCCCAAAATAACCGGAAAAATGGGGGAAGAAATCACGACCAGCCTAAGATATTCCCGATGGTCTGCTTTAATGGTGGCCAATATAAGGGTGGTCTCGTGGGTTATGGGACCCGAGGTTGGTGTGGAGCCATCTGACAGAACGGTAAATGGCTGGGGCTTCTTGCATAGTGGGATGCCATACTTTTTGGAGAAGTGGATGTCAATAAAGCAGCTGCAAGCCCCAGAGTCAATAATGGCTGCTAATCGGATTTTCCTTCCCGGTATCTGCAAAGAGGCAGAGAGTGAGATGAGAGGATTTAACAACGTACGGAGAAACAGATGGGGGTTCGATCCATTTACTCGGCCTAATGGGACATTCCTGAAGAAAGTGACCAGCTCCTCCACAATACAGGCATAGATTGTTTAGGCCACCGCATTGTCGCGGTGTGAGGGGTGCACGAACTAAGCCGAGTTGCATCGGTTCTGTGTCATGAATTGGGGTTGATGCGTGGGTCTTAGGAGTTCTCAGGTGTGGAGCCATGGGTACTCGTGGGAGCATCCATGTGGGACGGGCCATACCGGATTGTTCCCCGCAATGTTCTCTGAGTCTGCGATCAAGCTGGCTAGCCAATTGAATTGTAGGTTCCAATGTATCAGGGAGCCCCACTCTTGCTAATTCGTCTTTGAGGGGCTTGGACAGGCCCAAGCAAAACTGATGGCGCAAGGCAGCGTTGTTCCATGCAGTGTCGGCAGCCCACTTGCGGAATTCCGTTACGTAGTCCTCAGCAGGGCGTTTCCCCTGTTGTAGAGAGGTCAACACTGTTTTAGCCGTGGTGGTTCGTTGTGGGTCATCATAGAGGATTGCCATGGCATTGAAGAAAGAAGACAGTGAGTGCAGTATATAAATAAATATATGTGGCGCTAACCCACCTGAAGGGCAGTGACTGGTAATCCTAAACGTGGATAATAGCTGGATACTATAGTAAACACTATAAATACTATAGTAAACACAAATGCTGGCACAGTGATAAAAAATATCTACATTAATAAATGATGTGCAAAAAGGCAATGGAATAAATGCAATCCTTAAAGTGCAATGTTCATATAAGGGCCATAGTGAACATCACTAAAGAATAGAAAAGAATATGTAAACTAATAAATTAAGATAAAGTATTCGAAAAAAATGTATGAATAACACAATGCAATCCACAAATACATGCAGTGTGACTCCTAGTGGTGGCAACCAAATCTTCTCAAAATAATAGGTAAAGTGCAAGTGCAATGAAAAAACAGTGTGCAAAAAATGAAGTGAACTGGTAATAACTAGCAAATAAATGTCCAAACAAACAGTTCAAAGTTGCATAAAGTGCAATTCCTGATAGTAGCCCAATGAAATCTTCTTAAAGGAGGTGCAAAAGTGCAGGTGCAATAAATGTGACGACCAGTGTCTAATTGAATATATCCAATCTTGTTCCGGAGTGCTGCAACAGTTTCCCCAGCCTCTCACCTGAAGTTGCGCCCCCCAAATGGGCCGAATTGAGCGTTATACCAGCTAGTGATAGACTTAAATCCTGGGGATTTGGTTGCCACCACTAGGAGTCGCACTGCATGTATTTGTGGATTGCATTGTGTTATTCATACATTTTTTCGGATACTTTATCTTATTTATTAGTTTACATATTCTTTTCTATTCTTTAGTGATGTTCACTATGGCCCTTATATGCACATTGCAATTGAAGGATTGCATTTATTACATTGCCTTTTTGCACGTCATCATTTATTAATGTAGATATTTTTGATCACTGTGCCAGCATTTGCGTTTACTATAGTATTTATAGTGTTTACTATAGTATCCAGCTATTATCCACATTTAGGATTACCAGTCACTGTCCCTCAGGTGGGTTAGCACCACATATATTTATTTAAATGATCTTTTGAGTTTTGTGAGTACACTTGTTTATGTAGGCGGCTTCCTCTGTTATTATTAGCGAGTGTGGTCATTTGCGCACTAGTTACATTTTTTGTAGTGAGTGCAGTATAGGACTCTCCCTTTCCAATAGCTGATGAGCCCATGCTTGAGGTTCTTCTGTAAGTAAGGCTACTACGAACCCGACCTTTGTATCCTCTGCAGAGAAGGTCCTAGGCTGTAAGGTAAAGTATAGCCGACAGGCGTTCCTGAAAGCCCGAAACTTGTGGCGAACCCCTGAAAAGCGTTCCGGCATAGGAACCCATGGTTCAGGAGCTGGAGTAGAGATGGGCTGCTCCATAGCCATAACAGGTGGTTCCGGAGGGCTCAAAACTGAGGGATTGGCCATTGCAGTCAGCCGACCTTCCAGTTGAAAGTACCCCTCTTTGGTATGGATGTCAGGGCCTGAGACACAGAGGCCACTTGGTGACACAGGGCCTCGAAGGCAGAAGCACTCTCCTCAGTCTGAGACATGGCTGGATTATTTTGTCACGAAAGCCACGTACCTGATGCGAGACCGAAGTAGGTGGGAGGCCTCCCTTGCATCTTGAGTCCTTGAAGCCTCTGGAGATGGAGACAGAGACTTGGTGGGACACCGAGTGGCATGGGTGCCAGGGGTGCGGAGCACCATTCAAGTCTTAGTCTGAGATCTAAGCCGAGGTCAAGTTCAGTTGGACAACAAAGTATAAAAGGGTTAATCAGAAGAAGAATGGTCAAGATCCAAGCCAGGGTCAGTTCCAATCTGGCAGCTGAGTACAAAGAAGTAGAATAGTTAAGGTACAAATCCGAGGTCAATGGCAAGCAGCAATCAAGAGTAGTCAAATAGGTTTCCAGGTCACAACAAGTTCAGACAGATCACACAGTAGCACAGGAACAAGAGGGGACTGAAGATAATCCAGCAATTTGGCAGTGTCTGGGCTGGGCTTATAGGGAAGTTTGAGGTCACTTCCTGTGCGCCTCCTGGGCATTTTCCTGCCTTTTTCCATCAGGTTGATGTCCCTTCCTATGCGCCACCTGGGTATTTTCCCACCTTTTTCCATCAGGTTGAAGTCACTTCCTGTGCACATCCTGGGCATTTTCCTGCCTTTTTCCATCAAGTCTTCTGTGCAGGTGCGGGTTAGCGCACTAAGGCGTCTTTGGTGCATGCTCAGTTGGCACGGATTTCTTCTTGCGGCAACGCACCATTGGTGCATGCGTAGTAAGCCCTGGACTCTTATGCCCTGTACACACAATCGCACATTCCGACAACAAAACCCATGTTTTTTTCCAACGGATGTTGGCTCAAACTTGTCTTGCATACACGGTCACACAAATCTTGTCGGAAATTCCGAAGGTCAAGAACGTGGTGACGTACAACATGTACGACGAGCTGAGAAAAATTAAGTTCAATAGCCAGTGCGGCTCTTCTGCTTGATTCCGAGCATGCGTGGAACATTGTGCGTCGGAATTGTGTAGACATGATCAGAATTTACAAGAACGGATTTTGTTGTCGGAAAATTTGAGATCCAAATCTCAAATTTTGTGTGACGGAAATTCTGATGGAAAAATGTTCGATGGAGCCTACAAACAGTCAGAATTTCCAACAACAAGCTCCCATCGAACATTTACCGACCGTGTGTATGGGGCATAACAGTCATGCATCCTGTCCCATGGCCTACAGAACAGGGAACAGGAAAGGACAAACCAACCCACAATGATATACATAGAGTACAGTGCTTGTGCAAGCATTTTTCTAAGCATTCTTTCATAGTTGCAGATTTAAGATAAAATGACAAGCTTGATAAGATTTTGTAAACTATAATGGCAAAGCATAACAAAATGCAGTCACAATAGTCTGGGCATATTTCAATCCTCTCTTTTGTCCCAAATGTGACAATCACAAACCCTGTTGCCCCCAATATGCCCCTGACATTCACCTGGAATACTTTCCCACAAATTTACCATTATCCTTATGCCCTGTACACACGGTCAGAATTTCCGACAACAAATGTTCGATGTGAGCCTGTTGTCGGAAATTCTGACCGCGTGTATGCTCCATTGAACAGTTGCTGTCTGAATTGCCGACAACAAATGTTTGAACGCTGGTTCTCAAATTTTCCGACAAAAAAATTCCGAGCGTGTGTACACAATTTCAACGCACAAAATTCCACGCATGCTCTGTATCAAGTACAAGACGGAAGCGCTCGGTCTGGTAAAACTAGCGTTCGTAATGGAGATAGCACATTCACGCTGCAAATTTTTTAATCTTTCAATGCAGCGCATTCTCTTCTTCTTTATAATGCTAGAATAATGAAGTTGTTTTGCTGCTGATATTCGCACAGAGTTCTGACAAACTGATTTCTTTATTATTTCTCATGATCTCCTGAATAATCTTTATTTTTTTTTCACCAGATCTCCAGAATAATGTTTATAGTTTTTTTTTATAGTGATCTACTTTTTTTTATCAAGATCTCCTGATTTTTTTTATAGTGATCTCCATAATATTTTTTGTCGTTTTGTGTGTCAAGTTACCACAACACCATTATTATCTTGTATTTTTTAACCTCAAAGGTTGGTTGGTGTTGGCGTCCCTTGTTAATTTGACATTGTATTTTTGAAATGTACCTGCCTACTCTCAAACTGTCCTTTTTGAAGTAAAACACATAGCCAAGTATTTGACAAAAAAAATAGAAATTTATTAGGGGTCATAACAAAATAAAGAGGAAGGCAACGCTGGATAAACTGTTGAAATTGGCAAAGCCTTTGTACCCCAGGGCAGACATCAATTATTTGACAGGCAAAATTGGTAGCCTGAGGAGTCCATTTAATAGGGAGCACAAGAGATTGGGAGCAGCAGCAGATGACATATATGTCCCGAAGCTGTGGTCTTACAACAGCCTGCGGCTTTTGCCAGACCAGAATGAACCCAGGCCATCACTCTCAAGACTTCCTTGCACGCTTCCTTCCAGGCTGTGGCTGTGGTTTTGGAGTTGTGGCAGGAGGTGGAGGGGGAGTATGGTCCAACTCACATACATGACTTTTGTTTGAGTTCGCCCCTCACCCCCTTATTTAGGGCCTGAAAGATGACCTCCTCACAGATGAGGCATTGACCCACCTCCATTTCCTGTATCTTACTGGCTGCCATACAGCCAAAGGCCTCCTGGGGTGTTTGTGAGGACCGCAGTAGCCTGCCGAATCAAACCAAGCACTGACTCCTCCTTGTTCCTCCTCTTCCTGGGCCTTTTTGTTGGAAGGAGGAGGGGAGGAACCTGTGATTCGGTCAGACTACTGGGCCTGGCCACCTCCTGGCTGCCACCTTCTCCAGCCACCTCCTGGCTGCCACTTTCCCCCGCCACCTCCTGGCTGCCACTTTCCATGGCCTCCTCCTGGCTGAGACTTTCCTGTGTATGAAAATGGGACATAGTTTTAGTTTTTTGGTCATAGATAGAAAAGACTATCATTCTGACCACAGCATTTTTCATTCATTTGTCTACTATTGTCTATTGATATGTAAACCACTTTGTTATATCAGAAATTAGTGATCAATAATAGCATCTAGTTAACATCATTAATTTTTGGACAAGAAATATGTTGAACAATGCTATACCTGACTCAAGCTGGGCTCCTCCACTTCTTCCTGGGTGGAAGGCCCAGTTTGAGGTGGAAGGAAGAGTGGAAGGAAGGGTTGAGAGTGATGGCCTAATTTCAGTCTGGTCTGACAAAAACTACAGTCTGTCGTAGTACCAGAGCCTGGGGACATAAATGTCATCTGCTGCTGCTTCTGATCTCATGGAATTCTGGACCTTTTGCGCTCCCTATTATACAGTCTCCTCAGGCCACCAATTTTGCACTTCAAATTGTTGATGTCTGCCGTGAGAATCACCGGCTTCACTAATTCCAACAGTTGATCCAGCACTGCCTTCCTCTTTAGTTTGTTATTATAAAAAGGGTGTTTCACCTGCCACAGACAGGGTAGCTCCCTGTATTTATCAATGAAGTTTGGGAGGAAATCGTGATCATTGAATTTATCCATATTCTCTGCAAGACACAACACAAGACAAACCCTAATGTCAGGCTAAACTCTCATAATCTTGTCCCAATATAGGCCTCAGTCTATAAGCAGTATAGGGCACTGATGCCCCAAGTTAAAATTGTACCTTCATTAGCACGATCGGCGCTTACGCTACTCCGTCCTCCGCTCACAAATCGTACGTACGACGCATGCATGTTCCACTTTATATACACTGCGCATGCGTGAAACTCCACCCCTGATCTTCTTTCTAGTATATTCCCCGCCCCTTCTCTTTCGGCGCAGTGGGAGAGCACAACAGGTGCATGCAGAGAGTAACGACGAGGAAAGCCTGGATCCAGAAATATCTCGATCCAGGAGGAGATATAAGGCCTCAAATATGTCTTTTGTAGAGATGGTGGAGAATGGAGATGGTGGCCATCTTGAAGAGGGCCGACTATGAAGGGAAGTATGGACCTTACCCAAACCCAAATGTGAGAAAGGCCAAGATCATGACTAAAGTTGTGAGAAGTCTGCACAGGAATTTTGAGGTACAACGATCCAAGGAGCAATTGAGGAAACGCTGGTCAGACCTGAAATTGAGGGAGCACGATCAGTACAGAAGGATCAGGATCTTAAAAGTAAGTATTTGTCGTGTTTCCTATTATTATTATTACTTGCATGCTGCTCCATATGCTTTTCTTTACTGTTGTACAGTTTAAAATGGTAAGTTTCAGGTTTGTGGGCACAGTAATTGTTCGCAGTAAACATCGTTTGTTCGCCCACTAATACAATGTTTTTGACAGATGCAGGTTAACTACATTTGTTCAAGCCTATTTGTATTAAAAGAAGTTTATTACATTGTTATCTAGATGTGTTTGTAACTAGAATGAAATGCAAACTTGATTCAGTGTAAGGAGAAGACACTCAGCAGCTGGACGCAGAAACACTAGTGTGGGACATCAGAACACCCTTTTTAGGGTGTCCCACACAGGTGCTCCAGTGGATACTAGGGGTGTCTCCATGTGTGAAACTTTACCAAAAAAGGTAAGTATTCTAGCTTGAAAAAAGGGAAAAAATCATGTCTTCAGCTTGGAACTCTGCCAAAACAGACAATTGTACAACACTTCCAAGCAATGTTACATATTCCTATTTCTTGCCTGTGTGCTAAGTATACCTTTTTTGTATTCACATAGGGGAGAAAAGAATTGGGACATATGAGGACTCAAGAAACCCTACACCTCCTAAAGAAGGGGAAGTCACCATACCACAACCTGAGGATGTGGATTGCGAAGTACATGAATTGGGTGAAATAGTGACCACAACAGGTCAGTGTCTGAGACCACAGCTTCAGGTAATAGATGTATGCTTGCATATTTATAATACATGGTGTGTTTTTTAATTTTAGGTGATGTGGATGTTGTGGAAGAAGAAACTCATTTCACCAGTGCAAGTGCACAGATCCTCATCGGGGAGATAATGGTGTGCAATCGGGATTTAGAGAAAGTCAAGGAAAACATCAATGATGTACAACAAAAAATGAAGAACATCATTGATGTTTTAGGCAGAATCTAAAACACACAAAACTTGTACCGTTTTGTGGTGGAATTTATTTTAAATCAAGTTTTAAAGTAATTTGAAAGCCAAATTTTGAAGATGCACACAGTATGTCAACATGTGCTATCTGCCATCACGGGATATCAATGTACGTGTTTTGTGGATGCAACCCCTTCCTCACAACTCAAGTAGGTGCACCCCCGAAACATATCCATTGATCCCCCATGGTGGGAGCTAGCACATGTTGACATTAGGAATGGGATCAGGAGGGAAATCCACATTTTGACTCCCAATTTGTGTGCATCTTCAAAATTTGGCTTTTACAGGGGTGACATCACCCCATCTGATGAAGGCAAGATCAACACAGTTTGGACATACTAATGTCTGATATGGCCTTCACTTTTTTAAAGTTGAACTTTGTAAGTTCCTGAGTTGTGTATGTTATTATGTTTTTTAACATGCCTGTTTAACCAAAAAAAGGACATTTCTAATGTCAAACATAAAAATGTTATACACCAAAGATGTTGGTTTGTTCAAAAACCCTTTTCTAACGCACATATGAATGTGAATGTGCACGGAGTAAAATGTTTTATACTCAACAATGTGTGGCTTCTTCTTTCAATGCTCAATACCAGTTTTTGGAGTAAGTTGGTGTTTACAGTGACAATGGGGGTTATTTACTGAAGGCAAATCCACTTTGCACTACAAGTGCACTGCAAGTGCACTTGCAGTGCACTTGTAGTGCAAAGTGGATTCTCCTTTAGTAAATAACCCACACAGTGCGCTAAAATTTGCCCCAATCAGGCCATTTTAGGGACTCAAAACAATTAATTCATGGTACTGAAAAGGATGATTATTTTTATCATTAATGCATTACATTAACAACAAAAAATGTGTGTGTAGCAGACCCACAACATAATAGTTATCCGAAGAAGAGATTGTCACCTCATGTATCAAATAAAGTACGTTTGCACTAAATGGCCAAAAGGAAAAGCCCATTGGAGAACCTAGGAGACAGCTAAAAGAAAAGCAGTAAATCAAATGAAATATTAGTTCAGTTTATAATAAAAATGTATTTTAAAAATGTTTCACACATTTGCTGGCAGATTAATGGCCCCCCTACCTGCAAAGTACTCAAGATAATTTTGTCTCACTTCGCAGGCGCTTTGAGGGGGCAAGCCAGGACGGCCAGCTTCAAGTGCCGTCAAATTACTATTTGGTAATCCAGCCTCAGGCCCAACTGAGGCCACATAGTTTGTAGCATTTTTGCGGAGATAATTGTGTAGAATACAGCAGGCAAGCACAGTATGGTTCAGTTTATATTCCACCATATGGATTGGTGTCAGAAATAGGCGGAACCGGCTGTCCATTATTCCGAAAGCATTCTCCACCACTCTTCTGGCTCTGGCCAGCCAGTAGTTAAAAACCCTCTGCTCCGGCATGAGGGTCCTCATGGGAAATGGCCTCATCAGATGTTCACCTAGCCCAAACGCTTCATCAGCGACGAACACAAACGGAAGACCAGCCACGTCGTCTTCTGCAGGTGGCAAGCCCAAGCCACCATTCTGGAGCCATCTGCAGAACTCCGTCTGGGCGATGACTCCACCATCCGACATCCAGCCATTCTTCCCCACGTCCACATACAAAAACTCGTATGTCCCCGACACCACCGCCAACAACACAATACTATTAAACCCCTTATAATTATAATAGTATGAGCTCGAGTTGGGGGGTGGGACGATGTGGACATGTTTCCCATCTATTGCCCCTCCGCAGTTTGGGAAGTCCCACTGCCTAGTAAACTGGGATGCCACAGTCTGCCATTCCTGTGGGTTTTAAGGAAACTGTGGAGTGAAGCAAGAAAAAAAAAATAGTACTTTTGCACTTAAACATTGCAAGCAGATTAGACACAAACATTCTTTGCCAACATAAGTATAACATTTTGTCACGTACCTGGTAGGTAGAGCCCGGAATGCAGGGAACGGCCTCTCGTATACCTCCGACTCGGGAACCCCTGGTAGTGATGACAGGGGCTCGAGAGTGCGAAGGGGCACAAGTGCCTGACTGGAAAGCTGGAGCAGAGGGCTGGATCCTGTAGTCAGCTGGGAGGTGTCCCGTAGTCCGGCATCAGGATGCAGACAGCAGGGAGGTGACTTGTAGTCCAGCAGCAGGATGCAGACAGCGGGGAGGTGTCTTGTAGTCCAGCAACAGGATGCAGACAGCAGAGAGGTGTCTTGTAGTCCAGCAGCAGGATGCAGACAGCAGTGAGGTGTCTTGTAGTCCAGCAGCAGGATGCAGACAGCAGGGTACAGGCAGGCCGGGTCAAAACACAGGCGGGCAGATCAGGTACAGAAGGGTAATCCAGAAGAGTAGTCAAAGTCCAGAGCCAAGATCAGGGCAGGCAGCAAACAGGGTAGTCAAGAACAGTCCAACAGATAACAGGTTGCAAGTACAGAACACAGGTAGCAAGGCAGCAGGGGTCTTCAGGAATGCTGTAGACCGGACAGCAAGGCAGCAATGGAACAGTCCCCTTTTTATAGCACATCTTTGGCGCCAAGTGCTGTCATAGGGAGCGCGCGCACGCTCCTGCGTGCCGCTATTGGCGCTATTGTGCATGCGCGTGCGCTGGATGGCGCTTCTGTGCAAAGGCACTCTTTTAATCTTCCTATTGCTGGAATGCTTGTGAGAAGACTTTTCCTGACATTGCCCCCCTCCAATGGGCAGCCTGTGGATGCCCAACTGGGCCATTTTACTAGGATGGGATCTCTTAAAGGCTAGAATTAGTCTCTTGGCGTGGATGTTAGTCTCTGGTTCCCAAGAGTTATCCTCAGGACCGTACCCTTTCCATTTGACCAGATACTGAATCTGGTTGCGTCTTTTCCGGCAATCTATGATTGACTCCACCTCAAATTCCTCGTCACCGTCGATGAGCACAGGTTCAGGAGGACCAGTGTTTCGGTTAAGGAAGGGATCCGGAACTGGAGGTTTAAGGAGAGCCACATGAAAGACTGGCTGAATGCGAAATGACTCTCGTAGTTTTAATTCATAAGCCACATCATTGATCTTTCTTACCACTGGGAAGGGACCCACAAACTTAGGGCCCAATTTCCTGGAAGGGCAAGCCAACTTCAGATTCAGGGTAGACAGCCAGATTTGATCTCTTATCTTCAGGTCAAGCTCCCCTCTCCTCTTTTTGTCAAATGTCACCTTGTTCCGTTCCTGAGTCTTTGACATGGTCTCTTGGAGTAGCCTGTTGTTTGCACTGAAAAAACTCAAGGTTTCTTGGACAGCCAGTACCGAACACTCCGGGAACGTTGTTGGACAAAAACAAGGGGTGAAAACCATAGTTTGCAAAAAATGGAGACTGGTTAGTTGCAGAGTGAACAGAATTATTGTAAGCGAATTCAGCCAGAGGTAATAGGGGAACCCAGTCATCTTGGGAAAAACAAGAATAGCACCGTAAGTATTGCTCCAAGGTCTGGTTTGTTCGTTCGATCTGACCATTAGTCTGGGGATGGTAAGCAGAAGAGAAGGAGAGGTCAATCTTCAGGGATCCACATAAAGCTCTCCAGAACTTGGATGTAAATTGCACTCCTCGATCAAATACGATGTTTGCAGGTATACCATGGAGCCTTACAATCTCTTTAATAAAGATCCCTGCGGTCTCAGAAGCAGAGGGGGTACCCTTCATGGGCAGGAAGTGAGCCATCTTGGAAAGTCTGTCAACCACTACGAAAATAGTGGTGTAGCCCTCGGATGGTGGTAATTCAATGATAAAATCCATGGAGATCATCCTCCATGGTCTTTCCGGAACAGGAAGAGGTCTTAGCAACCCTCAAGCCTTGGTCTTGCTGCCCTTGTTTTGAATGCAGGTAATGCATGATTCCACATAGTGCTTACAATCCTCCCATAGCTGAGGCCACCAAAATGTGCGTTGGAGAAGTTCGGAGGTCTTATGTATCCCGAAGTGGCCAGCTAATTTGTGGTCATGACAGGATTTGAGAACAGCAACCCATGTTTGTTGTGGCACGAAGATCTTATCCTTGTGCCATAATAATTTGTCTCTGGACTGCAGAGTGACACCTGCTGGAAGGGGAGTTGTTGAAGATGCCTGTCTGATACAGCAGGTCTCCTTGAAGCATCAGAAAGTTCCCAGGACCAAGAATGGTGTCAGGGGGAGAAGGAGCTTCAGGTTCACTGAACATCCGGGACAGCGCATCTGGTTTGGTATTTTTTGATCCCAGTCTGTAAGTAATGTGAAAAGTGAACCTGGTGAAGAAGAGTGCCCACCTGGCCTGGCGTGGTTTCAGTCTTTTGGCAACCTTCAGGTACTCTATATTCTTGTGGTCGGTGTACACCAGAATAGGATGGGCCGCTCCCTCCAGGAGGTAGCGACATTCCTCAAGTGCGGCTTTGATTGCTAGTAGCTTCCTGTCCCCAACATCGTAATTCTTTTCGGCTTCAGTTAACCTGCGGGAGAAGAATGCCACTGGATGCAATAAAGCCTTGGAGCCTTGTCTCTGCGAAAGTACCACTCCTACTGCTATCTTGGAAGCATCTACCTCCAATATGTAGGGTAAAGCTGGATCGGGGTGCTTCAGGACGGAGGCTGACACAAATTGGTCTTTCAAGGAGGTAAAAGCAGCTTGAGCCTCAGGGAACCATTGGAACCGGGTGCCTTGCTGAGTCAGTCTTGTGATGGGAGTGATGATGGAAGAAAATCCCCTGATGAATTTGCGATAGAAATTTGCAAAGCCCACAAAGCGCTGTACTCCTTTCTTGTCCGTAGGTGCCGACCAATCCAAGATGGCAGAGACCTTCTGTGGATCCATCTTGACACCATCTATGGAAATGATCAGGCCCAGAAACTGAATGCTTTGGCGTTCAAATGTGCACTTCTCAGGTTTGGCGTACAGGCCATATTGGCGGAGCCGGGTTAAAACTTTCTTGACATGTTCTCGGTGGATAGACAGGGAAGAAGAGAAGATCAAGATGTCATCCAGATAAACTATAATGAACAGATCAAGGTAGTCTCTAAAGATATCATTCACGAAATGCTGGAAAGTAGCAGGAGCATTACATAACCCAAAGGGCATCACCAGGTATTCAAAGTGTCCGAATCGGGGGGGGAAGGCAGTCTTCCATTCGTCCCCACTCCGGATCCGGACTAAGTTGTATGCTCCATGAAGATCCAGTTTGGTGAATATAGATGCAGTTCTGAGTATCTGAAATAGTTTGGGTACCAAAGGTAGGGGGTACCAGTTCTTAATTGTAATTTTATTAAGGTCCCGGTAATCTACGCAAGGGCGTAGGGAATGATCCTTTTTCTCTATGAAGAAGATTCCTGCTCCAGCCGGAGAGGTGGAAGGCCGTATGAACCCTTTTTCCAGATTCTCATCAATGTAAGTTTTAAGCGTACCAAGCTCCAGTTCGGTTAAGGGAAAAATTCTCCCAAAGGGGACCTCTGCTCCGGGAAGAAGTTCAATTGGGCAGTCATAGGGTCTGTGTGCGGGAAGTGTCTCTGCCCCTTTCCGACTGAACACATCCAAGTTGTATTTTTGGTAGATTTGCTTTCTTTAGATAGTCTTGTATCTTATTTTTTCTTATCTCTTCTTCCAGTTGTGTCTCCTGTTTTTTTATCGCATATAATGAGCTGAAATATTTTTGAAAGGCTATTGCAATATCCGTTGTCTTATTTACTAGTTCTCCTTTCTCATTTTTAATATTTTCAATGATATTTAGAGACTTCTTTTTTCTTAACATTTTTGCAAGATATTTTCCTGGCTTATTACCCCATTTAAATCTCCTGTAGTATTCTGTTAAATTTCCTCCTCTCTTCTTGTTCCATCCATTCCTTTAATTGTTCTCTTTTTAGGATTAAAGTCCGGTATATTTCCTTTTCTAATTGCTTTTAATGTCTTTGTTCCAGTTCATGTATTTCCTTTATAATTCTCATCATATTTTTTCTTTTTTCCTTCTTTTTTTCTGCTCCAATAAATATTGATGTACCCCTAATGACGACCTCCCAGATAGTTGCTTTTGATAATTCTGGGGTGTCGTTCTCTTGGAAATATTTTTTGATCCCTTCTGTTATAGTTTTTTCTGTTTCTCTATCTTCAATTATGTCTTCGTTTATTCTCCATGTACCTTTCCCAGAAGATTCTCCCTGTAGTTTAATTTTCAACATTACTGGGGAGTGATCTGAAGCTGTTATTATTCCTATTTTTATTTCTGTTTCCTCCTCCAAGTTTCTATGTTCTATCATGATATAGTCCAACCTGGAATATGTTCCGTGTACAGTGGAATAATAAGTGTAGTCTTTTGTACTTGGATGTTGTATTCGCCATGGATCTACTAGTTGATATTCATATAGTTTTTTTTTTTTTAATTTCCTTAGTTGCCTTATTTCTCTGTCAGTTGCGTTGGAGGTACTATCTAATCTGTGGTCCATGGAAAAATTGAAGTCTCCTGCTAGTATTAATTTACCTTGTTTAAATTCCATTAGATCTTTTAATATATCCATTAAATATTTTTTAGGACTTGTATTGGGGCAGTATACGTTAGCAAGTGTGTATTTTATACCCTGTATGGAACCTATATGAAAGAGGAAGCGTCCCTCTGGGTCCACTTTTCTTTGTTCTATTTTAAAACAAATGTTTTTCCCCACTCCAATAGCCACTCCTTTAGCCCTTCTTATTGGTGAATCTCCATAAAACCATGTTGGAATGTTTCTTGAATATATTTTAATGTTTGAATTTTGGGTAATATGTGTCTCCTGGAGAAAAATTATTTCGGCCTTACTTTTTTCCAATTCTCGAAGCATTATGCTTCTCTTCCCTGGGGAGTTTAATCCTCTGACATTGTATGACAAAATTTTTATACTATTCATATTTTCCATTTCTCTCTAATCCCCACGTGTCTTCCCATGGCCCTCACATCCGGTCCAACCAAAGGACCGGGAGGGGGGGCCCCCTGGTCAACACGCACGGGTACCTTGATTTTTTTCCAGGGTGCTGGGACACTGTATCCTCCTATACAAACAAACCTCCTCCCTCCCTTACCCTTCCTCAATCCCCCATTCCCCCTCCCCTTTCCTCCCCCCACCCTCTCCTTGGTGTTGATAGTTTGACCTTGTGGACTCTAGAGCAGAGATTTTTATTTTGTGGGACACACCCTTGTCCCATCTACTCTCCTTTACCCGAGGTGGAAATCTATAGGGCGCACTGGGCCCCTCTCTCTTATAATTAAGAAAGAGTGACCTCCTGAACACACCGTGGGTCCCGGCCTCTCCTCCCTGCCTCCACCATGTTTTCCTTTTCTTCCTTATTCCTCTTTTCCTTCCCTCCCCCCCCCCATACCACTCCCCCCCTCCCACCCACACCCCTTTCCCCCCTCCCCCTCCAAAACAGCTGGAGACCTCATCATTATAGATCTATAGCTCTTATTTTCCTAAGCTCAGGTTCAGTCCAGTTTCAGATTATGACGCTGTTTCCTGTGTTCTGTTTCTTGAGCTCAATTGTAATTGCATTTCATCTAGCGTCATTAGTTGTTCTTGTCTAGTATTTATATCTCTAGAGTAGGGATGAGCTTCGTGTTCGAGTCGAACCCATGTTCGACTCGAACATCGGCTGTTCGATCGTTCGCCGAATTGCGAACGTTATGGGCCGTTCGCGCTAAATTCGTGTGGCGCGTCACGGCCCATAATTCACTGCGGCATCGCAGTGCATTGCTGGCTGATGATTGGCCAAGCATGCACTATGACCCGCATGCTTGGCCAATCACAGCGCCGTCAGTAGAGAGAGCTGTAATTGGCCAAAGCCAGGGTGGCTTTGGCCAATTATGGCTCAGGGGATTTAGTACACACCCCACACTATATAAGGCCGCCTGCACGGCGGCCCTGTGTAGTGTGTGTTCCGGTGTGCTGACAGATAGAGAGAGAGAGAGACAGTGTCATTTGATTTGAGTTAGATAGATTAGGCAGAACAGTCAGTCAGTTAGCTGCACTTACAGTGTATTGTGTATATATATGCATCCCAGGTGTTGCATATATATATATACACTGTATTCAGTTTAGCTAGATCCGTTCCTGTTATCTTCTATCTAGACTATTTACATTTAATGCAGTGCGTCCTGCTCACAGTGTTCAGCTAGATCCGTTCCTGCTATTTACATTTAGTGCAGTGCGTCCTGCTCACAGTGTTCAGCTAGATCCGTTCCTGTTATCTTCTAGACTATTTACATTTAGTGCAGTGCGTCCTGCTCACAGTGTTCAGCTAGATCCGTTCCTGCAATTTACATTTAGTGCAGTGCGTCCTGCTCACAGTGTTCAGCTAGATCCGTTCCTGCTATTTACATTTAGTGCAGTGCGTCCTGCTCACAGTGTTCAGCTAGATCCGTTCCTGCTATTTACATTTAGTGCAGTGCGTCCTGCTCACAGTGTTCAGCTAGATCCGTTCCTGCTATTTACATTTAGTGCAGTGCGTCCTGCTCACAGTGTTCAGCTAGATCCGTTCCTGCTATTTACATTTAGTGCAGTGCGTCCTGCTCACAGTGTTCAGCTAGATCCGTTCCTGCTATTTACATTTAGTGCAGTGCGTCCTGCTCACAGTGTTCAGCTAGATCCGTTCCTGCTATTTACATTTAGTGCAGTGCGTCCTGCTCACAGTGTTCAGCTAGAGCCGTTCCTGCTATTTACATTTAGTGCAGTGCGTCCTGCTCACAGTGTTCAGCTAGATCCGTTCCTGTTATCTTCTAGACTATTTACATTTAGTGCAGTGCGTCCTGCTCACAGTGTTCAGCTAGATCCGTTCCTGCTATTTACATTTAGTGCAGTGCGTCCTGCTCACAGTGTTCAGCTAGATCCGTTCCTGTTATCTTCTAGACTATTTACATTTAGTGCAGTGCGTCCTGCTCACAGTGTTCAGCTAGATCCGTTCCTGTTATCTTCTAGACTATTTACATTTAGTGCAGTGCGTCCTGCTCACAGTGTTCAGCTAGATCCGTTCCTGCTATTTACATTTAGTGCAGTGCGTCCTGCTCACAGTGTTCAGCTAGATCCGTTCCTGTTATCTTCTAGACTATTTACATTTAGTGCAGTGCGTCCTGCTCACAGTGTTCAGCTAGATCCGTTCCTGTTATCTTCTAGACTATTTACATTTAGTGCAGTGCGTCCTGCTCACAGTGTTCAGCTAGATCCGTTCCTGTTAAATTCCTACTGACAGGCAGGCTTGTCTGGTTACAGTATATAAAGCTACCTGAAGAAAATTACAGGTGTTCTATTTGATCCTATTAGTACCACGGTCAGGCAGCTAGACTATTTACATTTAGTACAGTGCGTCCTGCTCACAGTGTTCAGCTAGATCCGTTCCTGTTATCTTCCTACTGACAGGCAGGCTTGTCTGGTTACAGTATATAAAGCTACCTGAAGAAAATTACAGGTGTTCTATTTGATCCTATTAGTACCACGGTCAGGCAGCTAGACTATTTACATTTAGTACAGTGCGTCCTGCTCACAGTGTACAGCTAGATCCGTTCCTGTTATCTTCCTACTGACAGGCAGGCTTGTCTGGTTACAGTATATAAAGCTACCTGAAGAAAATTACAGGTGTTCTATTTGATCCTATTAGTACCACGGTCAGGCAGCTAGACTATTTACATTTAGTACAGTGCGTCCTGCTCACAGTGTTCAGCTAGATCCGTTCCTGTTATCTTCCTACTGACAGGCAGGCTTGTCTGGTTACAGTATATAAAGCTACTTGAAGAAAATTACAGGTGTTCTATCCCAGCTTAGTGCAGCTACAGGCCATTAGTATGTCTGGAAGGCCAAGAAGGAGAGGCAGACAGTCACAAGCCAATAAGAGAGGGCAAGCAGGCTCTGTGTCTAGTGCTGGTCGTGGAGACGGTGCATCCTCATCAGCACGTGGCCATGGGACACGCTTGGCCTTTTTTTCGGCAGCTGGCCGTGTTGAGCCGCAACATGCGGAAGACTTGGTCGAGTGGATGACCAAGCCGTCCTCATCCTCCTCATCCTCTCTCACCCATGCCCAGGGTGCTTTGTCTGGCAAAGCAGCGGCCTCTTCCCTCAGCTCAATGTCATCAGTGACTCCTTCCCTAGCTCCACCATGTCCTCATGAGGATTCCCTCGAACTGTTTGACCACAGTGTTGGGTACATGCTCCAGGAGGATGCCCAGCGTTTGGAAGGCTCTGATGACGATACTGAGCTCGATGAAGGCAGTAACATGAGCGCGGACAGAGGGGGTGCCCAAGAAGGACAGCAATCTGGCAGTCATGCTCCCCCTGCTGCAGCATACTGCCAGGTTTGCTCCAGTGATGAGGAGGGAGGGGATGATGAGGTCACTGACTCAACGTGGGTGCCTGATAGGAGAGAGGAGGAGGAGGAGGAGGAGGAGGAGGAGGCGGCAGCACATCACCAACGAGGCAGGATGCCCTCCAGGGGCCAGCCTAAGGGCAGCACATTGACTGCATCACACCCCAAAGCTCCACATGTGCAGGGCGCTGCAGTCTCTGCGCGTTATTCAAAAAGTTCTTTGGTGTGGGCCTTTTTTGAGACGAGTGCATCAGATCGCACCGCTGCTATTTGCAACATATGTCTCAAGCGTATCTCGCGTGGCCAAAACATCTCCCGCTTGGGTACCACATGCTTGACCAGACATATGTTGACCTGCCATGCAGTTCGTTGGCAAGCGTATCTAAAAGACCCACACCAAAGAACAAAGAGGATCTCTCCTTGCTCCTCATCAGCTGAGATTTCCAACCCCACTAGACCTTCAGTCCTCTCTGAGACCTGCAGTGAGAGGAATGAAGGTGTAGAATTAGGTGTGTCACAGCCAAGTACTTGTGGGCAATCTGCTTTTGGTACACCGACGTCAGATTGTACCAGGCAAATTTCCCTGCCCCAGCTGCTGCACCGCCGAAAGAAGTTTGCTCCCAGCCATCCACATGCCCAGCGGTTGAATGCTAGCTTGGCAAAATTGCTAGCACTTCAACTGCTGCCTTTTCAGTTGGTAGACTCTGCCCCCTTCCGTGAGTTTGTGGAATGTGCGGTTCCTCAGTGGCAGGTACCCAAACGCCACTTTTTCTCACGGAAGGCGATTCCGGCTCTCTACCGGCATGTGGAAGGCAATGTCCATGCCTCGCTGGACAGGGCGGTCAGCGGTAAGGTGCATATTACCGCTGACTCATGGTCCAGCAGGCATGGACAGGGACGTTACCTAAGTTTCACGGCGCATTGGGTGACTCTGCTGGCAGCTGGGAAGGATGCAGGACAAGGTGCAGTAGTGTTGGAGGTTGTTCCGCCACCACGCCTCCAAAATGCTGATTGTGACACACCTCTCTCCTCCACCCCCTCCTCTTCTTCTTCCTCCATGGCCTCTTCCTCGGAACCAGCGGTGCTCCGTAGGCGTTCAAGGGGCTACGCAAGTACGCAGGCCAAAAGATGCCATGCGGTGCTTGAGCTGGTGTGCTTGGGGGACAGGAGCCACACTGGGGCAGAGGTTCTGTCAGCTCTGCAGGGGCAGGTTCAGAGGTGGTTGACGCCACGCCAACTTAAGGCAGGAATGGTGGTTTGCGACAATGGCACCAACCTCCTCTCTGCCCTCCGACAGGGACAAATGACCCATGTGCCCTGTTTGGCTCATGTCCTTAACTTGGTGGTGCAGCGGTTCTTGGGCAGGTACCCGGGCTTACAGGATGTCCTGAGGCAGGCCAGGAAAGTCTGTGTGCATTTCCGCCGGTCATATAATGCCAGTGCTCGGCTGACGGACCTCCAAAAGGAGTTTAACCTGCCCAAGAACCGCCTAATCTGTGACATGCCCACCAGGTGGAACTCAACGTTGGCCATGCTGCAGCGGCTGCACACGCAGCAGAGGGCCATCAATGAGTACCTGTGCGACTATGGCACCAGGACAGGGTCAGGGGAGCTTGGTTTTTTTTCCCCACGCCAGTGGGCCATGATCAGGGATGCATGCACTGTCCTGTCACCATTCGAGGAGGCCACAAGGATGGTGAGCAGTGACAGTGCATGCATCAGTGACACTGTCCCCCTTGTCCACCTGTTGGAGCACACGCTGCGTGGAATAATGGACAGGGCACTTGAGGCAGAACAGAGGCAGGAAGAGGAGGACTTCCTTAGCTCTCAAGGCCCCCTTTATCCAGACAGTGTTCCTGCGTGCCCGCCGATCACACAGGAAGAGGACGAGGAGGAAGAGGAGGAGGAGGAAGATTGTGTCAGTATGGAGGTGGAGCCTGGCACTCAGCATCAGCAGCAGTCTTTAAGGGATCAGTCCCAAGAAACACATGGACTTGTACGTGGCTGGGAGGAGGTGGCTGCGGACCATGTCGTTCTTAGTGACCCAGAGGACTCCGGACCGAATGCCTCAGCAAACCTACGCTGCATGGCCTCCCTGATCCTGCAAAGCCTGCGTAAGGATCCTCGTATTCGTGGTATCAAGGAGAAGGACCAATACTGGCTGGCAACCCTCCTTGATCCACGTTACAAGGGTAAGGTTGCGGACCTTATCTTGCCATCGCAGAGGGAGCAGAGGATGAAACATCTTCGGGAGGCCTTGCAGAAAGGTCTGTGCAACGCGTTCCCAGAGACTGGGAGGTTACAAACTCCTGTTTCTGGACAACGTGTTGCTGAGGCTTCGGTCAGTCAAAGAAGGAGCGGTGGAGAAGGTGGCCGTCTGACCGATGCGTTCAGACAATTTTTTGGTCCGCAGCCCCAAGGTATGATCGGTTCCAGCAACCATCGCCAGCGTCTGTTTTACATGGTGCAGGAATACCTAGGGGCAAGATCAGACTTGGACACCTTTCCCACCGAAAATCCTCTGGGTTACTGGGTCTTGAGGATGGATCACTGGCCAGAGCTTGCACAGTATGCAATTGAGCTACTGGCCTGTCCTGCATCCAGCGTTCTTTCGGAACGCACATTCAGTGCTGCTGGAGGCGTGGTAACCGATCACAGGGTGCGTCTGTCCACCGACTCGGTCGATCGGCTGACCTTCATAAAAATGAATGAGTCTTGGATCACCACCAGCTACCAAGCACCTGATGCTGATGTAACCGAATAATTTTTTTTGAAATCTCAG
Source organism: Aquarana catesbeiana (assembly GCF_042186555.1). Lineage (NCBI taxonomy): Eukaryota > Metazoa > Chordata > Amphibia > Anura > Ranidae > Aquarana > Aquarana catesbeiana. The sequence goes on along the minus strand of NC_133328.1, from coordinate 411,254,012 downwards.
ATCCCTTCAAAGACTGCCTATGCTGATGCTGAGTGACTATCCCTGAGTAATTATCCTCTTCCTCCTCAATCATCACGCTGATAGCTTGTAAGAACATTTTTGGTTCTGGGCGCCACCACCAGTGCCTAAGGCACAATTTTTCAGCCCCTGTTTAACAGGGGCGTGTAATTACAATTTTTGATGTAATACTTTGCAGCAGGGCTCGTTCCTGCATTCCAACTAGAGTGTCTGTGAGGGGTTGCAGTGTTGTGGCACCAGCACCAGTGCCTAGGGCCCAATTTTTCTGCCCCTGTCTAACAGGGGCGTGTAATTACAATTTTTGATGCAATACTTTGCAGCAGGGCTCGTTCCTGCGTTCCAACTAGAGTGTCTGTGAGGGGTTGCAGTGTTGTGGCACCAGCACCAGTGCCTAAGGCCCAATTTTTCTGCCCCTGTCTAACAGGGGCGTGTAATTACAATTTTTGATGCAATACTTTGCAGCAGGGCTCGTTCCTGCGTTCCAACTAGAGTGTCTGTGAGGGGTTGCAGTGTTGTGGCACCAGCACCAGTGCCTAAGGCCCAATTTTTCTGCCCCTGTCTAACAGGGGCGTGTAATTACAATTTTTGATGCAATACTTTGCAGCAGGGCTCGTTCCTGCGTTCCAACTAGAGTGTCTGTGAGGGGTTGCAGTGTTGTGGCACCAGCACCAGTGCCTAAGGCCCAATTTTTCTGCCCCTGTCTAACAGGGGCGTGTAATTACAATTTTTGATGCAATACTTTGCAGCAGGGCTCGTTCCTGCGTTCCAACTAGAGTGTCTGTGAGGGGTTGCAGTGTTGTGGCACCAGCACCAGTGCCTAAGGCCCAATTTTTCTGCCCCTGTCTAACAGGGGCGTGTAATTACAATTTTTGAAGCAATAATTTGCAGCAGGGCTCGTTCCTGCGTTCCAACTAGAGTGTCTGTGAGGGGTTGCAGTGTTGTGGCACCAGCACCAGTGCCTAAGGCCTAATTTTTCAGCTCCTGTTCAACAGGGGCATGTAATTACAATTCTTGATCTAATATTTCACAGCAGGGCCCTGTGAGGGCTTACAGTGTTGTGGCCACAGCAACACCTAAGGCCCAAATTTCTGCTGAGTATATAGGGCAGGACCCTACTTTCAAACATCTAACTTACAAACGACTCCTACTTGCAAACGGAAGGAGACAACAGGAAGTGAGATGAAATCTACCCCTAGGAAGGGAAATTCTCTCCTGTAAGAGTTAATATGGGAAAACAATTTCTCCTTTCCACTGATGCTTTCCAATCCTTGTTCCACAAAAAAACCCAAATTTTCAAAAAACATTTTTCATTGGGACAAAAAAGTGAGGTGAAATCTTCTGAAGAGGAGGAAAGACAGCAAAACAAATGTCACAGGGGTGATAACCCTTCCCTATGTTTTCCAAAAAGCTTAGAAAAGATTTTTTGGCTGGAGCTAAACACGTTAAAAATGTTCAAAATTACAAACAGATTCTACTTAACAACAAACCTACAGTCCCTGTCTTGTTTGCACCGCCTGTATACTGCTGTTCAGAGTATATAGGGCCTGGTGGCCCCACACCTTTCCTTATTTTAATTTGGCTGCAGGGTTCCCCTTAATATCCATACAAGACCCAAAGGGCCTGGTAATGGACTGGGGGGGTACCCATGCCGTTTGTCTCACTGATTTTCATCCATATTGCCATGACCCGACATGACATTAAACCCGCAAGCAGTTTTAAATGAGATTTTTTCCTTTAAAAATGACATTTGGTGCAGGGACTGTTCTAAACATGGGAAACACGCGTCACTTTACAGGCATACTATAGACACCCCCCAGGTACGATATTTAAAGGAAAGTTTTTTTTGCATTGATACATGTCCCCTGGGGTAGGACCCGGGTCCCCAAACCCTTTTTAGGACAATACCATGCAAATTAGCCTTTAAAATGAGCACTTTTGATTTCGAACGTTCGAGTCCCATAGACGTCAATGGGGTTCTAACGTTCGTGCGAACTTTCGGTCCGTTCGCGGGTTCTGGTGCGAACCGAACCGGGGGGTGTTCGGCTCATCCCTACTCTAGAGTTTTCTGGTATTGGGATTTCTAATTTTTACAAAAATCTGGGATTTCTTCCGTAAATCTTAGTCTAGTACTTCTTCCATTTCTCCTTGCAATAAAGCTTGCAGGAAAACCCCAGTTGTATTGTATTTCCTGTTCTTGAAGTATTTTCAATAAAGGTCTTAACGCTCTTCTTCTTTTTAACGTTTCTTGAGATAAAGCTTGAAAAATTTGTATCGTATTTCCTGCATAATTGATTGGTGGTTTTCTCTTCAAGTTCATCCAAATTTGATTTTTTTCTTCCAAGCTTTTAAATCGGATGATTATGTCTCTTGGTTTATGTCTTGGTTTCTTCTCTTGGTTTCTCCGTTGAGAGCCCTTGGGGTCTTCTTATTCTGTGTACTCTTTCTATTTTTATTATGTTGGTTTCTTCTTTTCCCAAGATAGGGTTAAAAATCTTATTCATTGTTTCTATAAAATTTTCTGTTTGTGTAGGCTCAGGAAGGCCTCGAATTCTCAGATTTTTCCTTCGTTCTCTATTTTCTTGATCTTCTATTTTGTAGATTTGTTACTGTTGTTCCTTTTTTAATATATTTATTTCACCTCTCAGCTCTTTTATCATTCTTAAGTGGGAATCTGCTTTTACCTCCACTTCTGTAATTTCTGTCTTCAGAGAATTTTCCAAGGCCGCAAACATTTTTTCCATATCAGATTTTGTTGGTAATTGAGCTGCCTGGTGGTCTTCCTCGCTTCCACCTTCTTCACCATCTACTTCCACATCTTGTTCCATTCTAAATTCTGAGAGTGAGTTGGTCTCCTCTGCTGTCTTATTCTGACCCTTTTTCTCTCTTTTCTCCTTCTTCTCCTTGGTATCTGTCTGTCGACCCTTTGTACCCTGTTGTCTTTCTCCCTCCCCATTTCCTTGTGATAAATATCTATTCATGGGGCAGGGACTGGGGCCTAAACTGGTCCGAGGTGATTTAGCTACCGCTCCGGCACTTTTTGCCATTTTACCCCTCATTTAGTATAAATCAAGAGAAGAGGAGAAAAAAAAAAAAATAAGAGAACCCCGTCTCCCAAAATATATCTTGAGATATGCCACCAAGAACCCTTTTCCTTCTTTTTTCTCTTCCCCCTGTACACACAGCTCCAACTCCACCAATATATAGAGGGAAATTTTGCAGTTAATCATTCTTATGTCCTTCCAATCCTAAATCAATTGTTTAATCATTTATTGTTTACCAAACAGTCTCTGATTGATTTTAATTGAATTACTCTGTTACAGATACCAAATATTCAAGCAAATATACCAAATATTCAAGACTTTAGCATATGTGCAAATGTGCTAGTATATAAACATCTGTATTCCATCATTTTGTACCATTTTGTATCATCTGGTATTGTTTTAATATACTACATTAATACACAAGTTCTTTTTTTTTTTTTTTTCCTCAGAAATTTCCTCTATAGATTCTTTTCTTCAATATCACAGCATCACTAACTCTTCTGTTTTATGTTTTTCTTTTCTTCTCTCCTCTTTCCCTCTCTCACCTCCTCTTCCTCTCTTCTCCCTGTTTTTCTCTTCTCCTTTCTCCCTTCGTCCCCTTCTTTCTACTGCGGGCACATTTTCATACATTTATTGTTTAATGAATTAATTGTTTTTCCTCCGTTCTTCTTCTCTTCCTTTCCCACTTTCTCCTTCTTTTTTTTTTTTTTTTTAAAATGCACTTATCTGTGGAGGGGAGGGAAGGAGAGCACGTCCACCAGCTTTTGTTTTCTTCCGACCCACAGCCTCTGTCCGTGCGCTCGCTTTGGGTCCTTTTCGGCTCTTCTCGGCTCCTCTCGGTGCTACTCACCATCTCCCCTCGCTCCCCGTCGACTCCCCCGACAGCCGAACGCTGAGCGAAGCCAGCAGCGAACAACACCAGAGCACAGCAGCCGGGAACCGAAGCCGAAGGGAGGGTGGTTTAAGCGCTCCAGGCGTTAACGAACAATTCCTTGTCTTCTCCTCTCTCAGAGGGGGGCGATGTCTGTGAGGGACGTGGGCGAGCCAGGTCGGTGGGGACAGTGGGGGGAATTAGCTATCCTTCATCCTGGAAGCAGGGGAGAGATCATGGGCTCCTCATGGCGTGCAGCCTTCCGGCGCCAATATCAGACTCCTCCCTAAGTGGTTAATGTTTTCTAATGTCCCTTTAAACCTTTTAAAAGCTCCGTAATGTTACGTCCTGTTAATTCTATTAACTTTTCCACTGCAATCCCTCTCTATTTATTCTTAATTTAATTTAACTTTCATTCATAAATAACTCCTCTCTTCCTCTTCACCTTCAAAACTTAACTTGCTTTATCCTCTACAATGTAGGATGTTTTCATTAAAAACACCTTTAAACTTACTTTATCCTTACCACAGTAGGGTATTCTGAGAACATTCCCTTTCCTTACACAAACCCCCAGCACACCTAACACATTATTTTGCAACCTTCAAAATACTATTCTTTTTACCTTCAAAGAGTCATCAAAACATGTATTTAACATGTACTTCAAGCAAATTACACATCTTCCAAGCAAAATTAAGCACTATAATTTCTATAAACAAATTTTAGTAAAGGGGGAGACCTACCTCACACACTACTGTAGTGCTACTGTACTGACTGGTCGTTTCATATTCATTCTCTTTATATACTGTATGTCTATTTTGTTCTCTTAAGATATTTGTTGACACTCAGCAAAAATATAAATATCCATTCTAAATTTAAATCACAAAGCCAAAACTCATTTTCCCATATGCACCACAGCAACAACATTTCTTAATTTCTTTAGTCTTTTTAACACCTTAAGCAATGACAGAACCACATTTGAAATTTTCCCCATACCTTCTTTCATTCTTTAAAGAAAAAGCAAATTTATATAAACATACATACAAAAGTACTTACTACAATCATGATATTTGGATATTAGCAAGGGAGATTTCTAATTTATTTTGTCCCTATTTCTGACTAAAATTCCTGCCTACCTGATCGATCACCTTTATTCCTACAAGCACTAAGCTTTCAATGGGCATGTAAACTTTTACACAGCATTCCCAAAACGCTTAAAGCCAACCTGGGCATAACATTATGGAAACCCCAAGCTGCTACAACAAAAAAATATGCAAGTAATCTACCAATACCAATCAGCAATCACAAGTTATGTTACCAGTGTAGCAATACTAATTTGCACAAACTTCCTACACTGAGGAATTTATCCTATAAGGATAAAGGATTTGGTGGAGGGATATCTTTCCCTTGTCTTTGACCCTTAATGCAAAATACTGTAGACCACTTTTCTGTCCTACCTTACAGTCAGTGTATCCACACAACAAATTATCTTATTATTTCTATGCAACAGAAAGAGAAGCAAAGATTTAGCGGGCGCTGTTGGTTACCTAAATACTCTTCCCAAAACAGTTTCTAATATATGGAGTCTTAGGCCTCATTCACACGAGGCAGACTCCGCTTCCACGGAGGCCGCCTCGGTCCGCCGGCTCAGCGGGAGATCTCTCTGTTGATCTCCAATGAGCCGGTGGATGACAGGTCCCTCTCTGCTCACTGCGGGGAGGGGCTTGTCAGGCGCCGCTGCTGCCTATAATGGGATCGGATGAAAACGGACAGCGTGTCCGTTTTCATCAGATCTCACCCGATCCGATCCACCAGCGACGGATCCAGACGTAGGGCCATCCGACCTGCTTTCAGCGGATCGGACCGGGTCGGATGTCAGCGGACATGTCTCCGCTGACATCCGTCGCTCCATAGGCTATCATGGAGCGCCCGTTCAGGTCCGCCGTCAAAACTGACAGGTGGACCTGAATGGTCCGATCGTGTGAAAGGGGCCTTAAATAAAGACTTGGGTCTCCCACAGACCCTACAATGTTACACTCCCGTGAGTGTGCCTATTAAGGCGTGGTCCATCCTTCCTTTCTTTTTAAATTTAAAAGGCTAAGACTTTATCAGAGCCAGGGTAAGGAAGAATTCGTCAAAATAGACAAAGGTCTACCCAACATGGATGATTGTCTTACCCGGACACAAGCCCCCATTTGAAAGGAAATAGTGGGTATTCTGGATGGCCACCCTTCTTATAGGTGTAGCACTAACTCACGGTGGAGCTGCTGGTTTAAGCGGGTCTGTTAACTTCACCTTGCTTCCCTTGGTTTCACCGGCACCAGGTCTAGGGGTTCCGTTGAGTTTACTTCTGGATGATACACGCACCAACACTGGAGTACGTTTTCAATGCTTTATTGAACAAACAAACTTTAGGAAGTAGCAGGAAAGAGGCGGAAAAGGAAACTTTCAGGAGAAACTCAAATATCTTCTTATAGAATCTTAGCGACAAATGTCCTGGTAGAATTCAGATAATTAGGTGGAATGAGCTCCCCTTGTGGGACACATTCCTTGCTCGTCTGGATAGGCCTCTCTCACCAGTCTAGCAGCCAGTAGGCGGCACAAATCAAAAGTCTCTGCCACAGACTCGTTTGGGGGGTAAATCCATACGATCCTCTGCCACAGGATGTATCAGATTTTCTCTGCAGTGAAAGTCAGTCACAGTGCCTGAACCTTTAAGCCGAACCGGCAACACTATGCTGTATAGTTACTTCTTTTGGATACGTCCTTCAACCGAGTCACCAGGCCCCTCTATAGACCAGCACGCTGCGTGATCTCTCCAAGACGGGTCCTCCCCTGGGATCTCCTCGGTCGTCCAGCTTCGTCACACAGGACCGACAGCTCAGGACCATTCCTCGGCCGCGGTGGTAGGCCCCAGACAAGCCTCTGGACCCACCCCTGCGCTGCTGTATTGTGGGCCTCCTGATTGGAGGGCCACGAGGTAGCTCCTTAACGCATACCTGTCGGCCAAGAGGGCCAGCAGGTGGCTGTAAAAAAACCCTAGAACATGGCGTCTGTCCCATAAATACCCTCTTCCCAGAATGCAACTCGGAGAACCACCTCCACCGAGCTTGTCTCCGAGACAGAGGAGCATCTATACACTTCAACACGTTGCCTTTCCAACAGCGACACCCACCGGTCAGCACAGAAGCACATACAACGTCAGCCAAGCTGGAACAGAGGCGAACTTTTAACCTTCCTAACACACAATTTACTAAATTTACCTAACCTGCGGTAGATTGTAAATCTACCAGCGCTACATACTCCCCCCACTACAATAGACATTGTCCCCAACGTCTGTCCCAACACAGTAACAGTAACTCTCAAGCCTGAGGATAGCATTTGAGTTTCTCATAACTTTAGATAGGCAAAGAGAGAGAGAAAAGACAGTATAAAGACATTATGAGACTTATATCTTATAAAACATTATGTTCACAGCCGCGAACAAAACCACAATATAATTTTACACATCCTCACTAACTAACTAGCTGAAAAGCCTCCCAGCTATACATATGATCCGATGATCCCTGAAAAGGAAACGCATTTAAACACACACATATACATCCTGCCCAACACCAGGAGCAAAGCCTCATTTAAAATGAGACTCTATTCCTATTATTTATATTAGAAAAAAAAATATATACTTTTGAAGTCCATCCCTGCATAAGAACTTTTCTTGTAAAAGAAATCCGGCTAGCAAACAGAAGTCCTTGGATTTAAACACAGAACAGGATCTGTAGATCTTGACCACGCAGATCTCTTTACCCTGTCGCTATCTATCTAGGTAACTTCAAAGTGATAGTGTCCATAATTACCAGTAAAACCGAGGATCTGGTAAAGTCACATATTTTCCTTCTTTATCCACAGTGGTAATAAAGTACACAACATTGTCCTTTCCCGGTCTGCAGATTACCACTTTATCAGCATAGATATGCTGACCATAGTTCCAATGTACAAAGCATCCGTTGAAACGTTTATCCATCCGGACAGAACATCCAGTCTTTCTAAAGGGCTTAGGCACAGACAAGTAGTCCCAAATAGCGTCACTATACCAAAGCTCCCGATTAGCTTCAATCTCCCGCATGATATCCTGGGGCACATAGGGGAACTCCAATCCATACTCTGCGGCCACGCGCTTGTTTAACATCCTTTGCAAGCGAGCAAGTTTTGGCAAAGGTCTGTCTCTCCCCATACCAGGTGGTACACAGAAATCTAATGACTTTTTCACCATAGACCCAGCCGGTGTCTGTAGCAAATCAATAACTTTTGACAAAGTCCCAGTGACGGCAATGTGCGTCTCCACACAGGGTGACGTCTTCCCAGAACCCATGGCAGTCCATTCAGGAAGGGTCATTGTGGAGGCAACATCCTCGCCTTGTGACCACAATAGCTCTTGCGACATGGTTTCAAACAAGTCATCATCCCCGGAAAGATCCGACATGGATTCTATTTCCGAGTCCCTTATTTCTTCCGCTGGCAAATATTTATTTACAGTCCCCAACAGTAGCTTACCCGTCCCAGGCGTAGACTCTGGTAGCTCCGGCTCAGGTAACCTCTGGGGTAGGCCTCGACCACGGCCGCGGGAAGCCTTCACATAGCCCACCTTCTTCTGAGTAGGTACTACAGGAACAGGCGTAGTGGACTCAGAAATCAAAGTAATGTCTCCTGATGAGATGGCAGCAACAGTGCCTCTTTCTGAAACATTTTCAGTAGCAACAGGCAAAGTAGCGGCCCGTCGCTCTCTCTCTGCAGCGGTAGCAGCTTCCACTGTAGCGATACCTGTCACCCAATCCATCTGATAGGCACGGGGTGGCATAGTAGGTGGCTCCACCACAAACAAGTACTCTCCACACTGCGGACATCGGCCGAATGAACGAAGATGTACGGCCAATCCTTCACATCGATGGCAGGTCATGCCCAGTCCCTCAACATCTCCCGAGGTATACAGGACAAACTTCCCCTGGGGCTTCATTCAAACTCCAGTATCCATGAGTAGAGTTCCAAATTGCACAGTATTCATCACGGTGCTTGCAGGGAACACTCTGGGTCCCACAACCGATTGCAACGCCGGAAAAGACATGGCCACACTCTGATCCTTCAGCACGATCACGAGGCCTCTCTTCCCCTCTGGCGCCAAGCACACTACACGCGTCCCACGCGGTAGCAAGTAGGGTAACTCCTCCCACTTGTTCTTTTTCAGTCACGTAGCTCCTGGGCCTCTTCTGGCGCCCAGCGTCTATGCACTCAAAAGCAAAGTCCCGCAGTTTAACCTTTCCTCTTCCTGAAAAGATTTTTTCTCAAAGTCCAGCTCTCTCTGTAAACTCCCGGTAAAACACTCCACTGGGTTGCAACAACTGTCGGTCAACAAATCCTGGACGAGCCCCCACATGTAGCACTAACTCGCGGTGGAGCTGCTGGTTTAAGCGGGTCTGTTACTTTCACCTTGTTTCCCTTGGTTTCACCGGCACCGGGTCTAGGGGTTCCATTGAGTTTACTTCTGGACGACACATGCACCAACACTGGAGTACGTTTTCAGTGCTTTATTGAACAAACAAACTTTAGGAAGTAGCAGGAAAGAGGCGGAAAAGGAAATTTTCAGGAGAAACTCAAATATCTTCTTATAGAATCTTAGCGACAAATAATTAGGTGGAATGAGCTCCCCTTGTGTGACACACTCCTTGCTCGTCTGGATAGGCCTCTCTCACTGGTCTAGCAGCCAGTATGCAGCACGAATCAAAAGTCTCTGCCACAGACTCGTTTGGGGGGGTAAATCCGTACGATCCTCTGCCACAGGATGTATCAGATTATCTCTGCAGTGAAAGTCAGTCACAGTGCCTGAACCTTTAAGCCGAACCTGCAACACTATGCTGTATAGTTACTTCTTTTGGATATGTCCTTTGACCGAGTCACCAGGCCCCTCTATAGACCAGCACGCTGCGTGATCTCTCCAAGACGGGTCCTCCCCTGGGATCTCCTCGGTCGTCCAGCTTCGTCACACAGGACCGATAGCTCAGGACCATTCCTCGGCCGCGGTGGTAGGCCCCAGACAAGCATCTGGACCCACTCCTGCGCTGCTGTATCGTGGGCTTCCTGATCGGAGGGCCACGAGGTAGCTCCTTAACGCATACCTGTCGGCCAGGAGGGCCAGCAGGTGGCTGTAAAAAAACCCTAGAACATGGCGTCTGTCCCATAAATACCCTCTTCCCAGAATGCAACTCGGAGGACCACCGAGCTTGTCTCCGAGACAGAGGTGCATCTATACACTTCGACACGTTGCCTTTCCAACACTGACCAGTGGTAACAGCGACACCCACCGGTCAGCACGGAAGCACACACAATGTCAGCCAAGCTGGAACAGAGGCGAACTTTTAACCTTCCTAACACACAATTTACTAAATTTACTTAACCTGCGGTAGATTGTAAATCTACCAGCGCTACATAGGTACACCAACAGTGCCCTCAGATATCTGGAAAAGAACAATTTATTACAGCGCACACATGCAAAAAAGACATTTACCTCCAGCAAGGCTTATTAAAAACACCTAGAAACTTTCAAAAAACATTATCAAAAAATATGGGGATTTGGTCACACCATATTGCTATATGGTGCTTAAGCCCACTTGCTGTGACAAAGTACCCCATAATTAGTGGGTCCTACACTATCCATAGATTGGGAGATCCTGCTTCTCTGAACCATGAGATTAATACACTCTTCTATATGGGAGAACTTTGAGGTCTCCACCCATGACACAAGTGGACAATAATGAGAGGTACTTAATGAGGAAGTGGGGTGGTCCGCACCCAAAAGGATTTGGTCAGAATCCATACAATAGACAAACAAGATATTTGGGGGCACACCCTAAAAGATGCATTAAAGATGGTGCAGCCATAAGACCATACAACAGAACAATATATTACAGTGCACACATGCAAAAAAGACATTTACCTCCAGCAAGTCATGGGTGGAGACCTAAAAGTTCTCCCATATAGAAGAGTGTATTGCTCTCATGGTTCAGAGAAGCAGGATCTCCCAATCTATGGATAGTGTAGAACCCACTAATCATGGGGTACTTTGACGCAGTAAGTGGGCTTAAGCACCATATAGCAATATGGTGTGACCAAATCCCCATATTTATTGATAATGTTTTTTGAAAGTGTCTAGGTTTTTTTAATAAGCCTTGCTGGAAGCAAATGTCTTGTTTGCATGTGTGCGCTATAATATATTGTTTTGTTGTATGGTCTTATGGCTGCACCATCTTTAATGCATCTTTTAGGGTGTGCCCCCCCAAATATCTTGTTTTTCTCAGATATCTGGAGACACCAAATGAAACGAGAAGCAGGTTGTGCATTCGTAAAATGTCTACCTTTACAGGTATATATATGGTTCAACTTACCAATAGAAAGAGGGGAGGGGAGAGTGGTTAGTAAATGATGTTTTGGTATAAAATATATGGTTACAAGTTAGTGACCCCTAAAATACATTTATCATGAGGTTACAGGAATCAACAGACCATCTGGTTATGAGTCATAAGTCATGCATTCTGTCCCATGGCCTACAGAACAGGGAACAGGAAGGGACAAACCAACCCACAATGATATACATAGAGTACAGTGCTTGTGCAAGCATTTTTCTAAGCATTCTTTCATAGTTGCAGATTTAAGCTAAAATTACAAGCTTGACAAGATTTTGTAAACTATAATGGCAGAGCATAACACAATGGAGTCACAATGGTCTGGGCATATTATTAGAGTCTCATTAGGGGAAAGTTAGCCTTTCAGTTTCCTCCAGGATGAGTGAATCCTGGTATGAGTACAAAAGCCTTAGGGCTTTGTAGAGTATTGGATGGGATGAAGTTTCCAACCCTAGGTCCATGTTTTGATGTTGACCACCAGCACCTATGGATTGTGTAGGTGTGCACAGGCCTTATGGCATGGGAGCTGAGTAGTTATTGCCACCCAGCCACAGCACATATACTGTGGCTGATTAGCACATGCAGGCAAAATCACATACATGTACGTCATTTTTCCTGCATGAGCTTGGGTGGGTGCTGTTTGCCAGTCACCAGTCAGTGTCCCTGATCACCACAACCTCAGACTGTCTATTTTCCAAAAATGGGTGATTTGGGGGGAATTTGTACTGTCTGGCATTTTAGGGTCTCAAGAAATGAGATCAGTGCATCAGGCCGTCAGTACATCAAAATTGATCAATTTTCAAATGTACAGTATATCCCATAGTTTGTAGAGGCTATAACTTTCACACAATCCAATTAATATACACTTATTGGAATTTTTTTATTTTTTACCAAAGACATGTAGCGGAATAAATTTTTGCCTAAATTTATAACAAAATTTGATTGCATTGGATATGCTTTATGACCGAGTAGAATATACATATATGTTTTTTTAAACTTTCCATCTTTTTTTCCTTTTATATCCCAGTGGTTATCAAATACCACCGAAAGAAAACTATTTGTGTGAAAGCAATTTTATTTCTGTACAGTATTGCATGACCGCACGATTACCAGTTAAAGTAGCGCAGTGCTGAATAGCAACAAATACCCTGGTCATGAAGAAGGTAAAACCTTCCGGGGCTCCAGTGAATAGAGTTCATGGCTCCTCCCTTCCATGGAGACTCTTGTGCTGCCAGAGATCAGCAGGTGTATGCTGACACACTGGGAGTGTTTGCATCTGGTCTGCGACCTGTCTGTCCTTATGGGGGTCTGATCAGGCTGTCTGTTTGAAAGAGTCTGTTTGTAGAGTCTGAGCATAACCATATAGCCAGAAGGTTGAATCGTGGTATAATGCTGTGATGTTGAAAACTCCTACTTTACCTTAGGGCTCTACCATTGATGCCTAAGCTACACAATAGATTCATGCTCAAGGTCTGTGTTCTAAGCAGCAGCATTGAGCGTGTGGCCGGGTCATTTGAGATGACTGGATTTCCAATGCAGAGCCCTAGCTCATGTAACTGATAGCAGCATGTATCTTGTATCATTTGCCTGTGAAGTGGATATGCTTTGGTATGATACTGCACGTCAGATAACAGTTCTATGACTTTCTATGATATCTTTCTTGTTACATCATACAACATGAGAGCATCTGTTTTAACTGTAAGTTTTAATGCAAAAATAATGCACTGTATCTAATCTATAACTATTTGACATTTTTCTAGCATGGAACAAAGAGCAAACACTCTGCTACGAATCACAGCTTCAGATGTAGAAAGTTTAAAAGAAGGGATCAATTTCTTGAGAAATAAGGAAAGCGCTAAAAATTTCCTTATTTTTAAAAATGAGGATGTGTTACGAGCTTGTAAGAACCTATGTAAACACCAAGGAGGAACCTTCATAAAGGATATTGAGGACCTAGATAGCAGGTAAATACTCTTCCATTCAAATTATTTTACTAGTTTTCATGATGTGCCTGTTTTACTGTTATGCCCCGTACACACGGTCGGACATTGATCGGACATTCCAACAACAAAATCCTAGGATTTTTTCTGACGGATGTTGGCTCAAACTTGTTTTGCATACACGCGGTCGCACAAAGTTGTCGGAATTTCCGATCGCCAACAACGCGGTGACGTCAACCACGTATGACGAGACTAGAAAAGGCCAGTTCAGAACCAAGCGCAGCACCCTTTGGGCTCCTTTTGCTAATCTCGTGTTAGTAAAAGTTTGGTGAGAGACGATTCGCGCTTTTTCAGACTCGTGGCTTTCAGATAGTTTTCTGCGGTTCAGTTTGTGCTTGTGTGTTTGTATCTGCTCTTCAGTGCGTGCAAGCAAGCTGACTTGGATTAGTCATTGTGTTCTTGTTCGTTCGTTACTGTTTTTCAGGTCGCTCTTCACAGGCCTTGCTGTTCTTCAGTGCGTTCTGTTACTTCGTTCTGAGCAGCCGACCGTTTTCTAGCCATGTTGCGTATACATACTCCTCGTAGAGTTCGTGCTGTGCGGGGGCTTGGTGTTGGGGTCCTGACCTTGACACAAGTCCAGTCCATGAACAGGGTGGGGAGGAGTTCATGGACCAAGAATTGGTTGGTTCAGCGTGACCAGTTCTGTCATATGCCTTTGCTCCGTGAGATCCGTGAGAATAATCCTGATGATTTCAGGAACTTTCTAAGGATGACGGACCCCATATTTCACCGTCTGCTGGCTTTGCTGACCCCCTATATCAGCAGGCAGGATACCTGCATGAGGCAAGCCATCACTCCGGAGCAGGGGCTCATCGCTACCCTGCGGTACTTGGTGACAGGGAGAAGCCTGCAGGACCTGAAGTTCTCCACAGGCATCTCGCCCCAGGCTCTGGGTATCATTATCCCAGAGACCTGTTCTGCCACCATCCAGGTCCTGCAGAAGGAGTATATGAAGGTAAGATTTTTATCCTTTAATATCACATTTTTTTGTATTGAATGTTTGCTAATATATTGTATTTCTCTCATCATTCCCTAATTACCATGATTGTAATATGCTGTGAATGTCCCCTTTGTCCTCATTCATGCTGGATTTTTATGTAATTATTTTTTTAGTCCTTCATACATATTTGCCTTCACTAACCTCCCCAGCATGCTCTCCTGCCCTATATTCACCTCATGTATTCCCTTTACAATGTATTTTGTCAGCTCCATAGTAGTGCTTTTCCCCAAACACCCCCTAAAATGTTTTGAAATGTGATTTGTGCTTTAAATTCAGGCAGAGTGCCAGAGGCATTTTTTTTGTGGTGTCCCCAAATCATTTTTATTAACCCTCCCTCCCCCCAACTGCTAAGTCAGCTGATCCCAATTCTCTATCTATCCTCAATCATCTATCTGCTGACTTTGCCAAACCCATACACACTATACCCACCTCTTTTGTGGTCAGATGTATGGATGAATTCCCCAAAGCATGTAGTGCAAGGGCCTCCCTGTATACTTTCAAATGGTACTGTTGAAAGTTTTTGTACCCTATTATTATCTTGATAGGTAATAGCAGAATGTCCAAATGTGCTCAAATGTGTACAGTGTGTATTTATATCTTTGTATTATGACACTTCTTACCTGTCCAGTGGGCTGCCAATAGTGTAACTAAGGAGGGGCTGTAAGAAGTAATACCCTGTATTTAGGCATTCATCTCTCAATGAAGTGGAGAGGGTTACCTGTCCAAGATTCCCCCCCCATAATGTTAGAAATGGCCCATGAGAGGGGGGGGGGGATATGATAGGTGTACCTTATACTTTGGTGTTGTAAAGTTCCCCTTAATAAATGTTATCTGGAGGTTGGCCGAGAATGTTTGTGTCTAATCTGCTTGCCATGTTTATGTGCAAAAATACAAATTTTTTTGTTTTCCTCAACAGTTTCCTTCCACACCACAGGAATGGCAGACTGTGGCCTCCCACTTTGCCCAGTGGTGGGACTTTCCTAACTGCGGAGGGGCAATTGATGGGAAACACGTCCATATCGTCCCACCACCCAACTCGGGGTCGTACTATTATAATTACAAAGGGTTCAATAGTATTGTGATGTTGGCGGTGGTGTCGGCTAATTACGACTTCTTGTATGTGGACATGGGGAAGAATGGCCGGATGTCCGATGGTGGAGTCATCGCCCAGACGGAGTTTTGCAGGCGTCTCCAGAATGGCAGCTTGGACTTGCCACCTCCAGAAGACAATGTGGAAGGACTCCCATTCGTCTTCGTTGCGGATGAAGCATTTGCGCTGGGGGACCATCTTATGCGGCCATTCCCGATGAGGACCCTCACCCCGGAACAAAGGGTTTTTAATTACCGGCTGGACAGAGCCAGAACAGTGGTGGAGAACACATTTGGAATCATAGCCAGCCGGTTCTGACTATTTCTGACACCCATCCATATGGCGGTGTATAAACTTAATCATATAATCCTGGCGTGCTGTGTTCTACATAACTTTCTGCCAACTATGCTGGCTCAGTTGGGCCTGAGGCCGGAATTCTACATGAAACAACCCTGACGGTGCTTGAAAGTGGTCGTCCTGGCTTGCCCTCCCTGAGTGCCCGTGATGTCCGGTTAAGATACCTTGAGTTCTTTGCGGGTAGGGGGGCCATCAATATGCCAGACAATTTGTGAAGCCTTTATCAAATAAAAAAAAAAAAAGCTAATCTTTGGTGACATTTACTGCTTGTGTTTATTTTAGCTGACCCTGACAGCAATGTGGGGAGTCCTGAAAATGGCGTGATTGTGTAACCTTATACAAAGCACTGTTGGGTGTTATTTACTAAAGGCGTAGACACTTTGCACTACAAGTGCACGTGAAACTGCACTGAAACTGCACTTGTAGTGCAAAGAGGATTTGCCCTTAGGAAATAACCCCCATTTTCACAGAAAACAGCAATTACATCACCATAAAAGTGTGGTAGCGTTGAGACAATAATCCACACATTCTTGATTAACAATCTTTTTAATACCTGCACAATCACATGTGCATTTAGAAAAGGTTTTTAAAACAAACCAACATGTTTGTTGTATAACAATTTTTGGGGTGGCATTATCAAAAATAGAAATGTCCATTTAAGTTAAAACAGGCCTGTGTAAAACCAACAAGAAAGACAAAAATCTTGAACTTACAAAGTTCACATATGGTAAAACTTGAAGGCAATATCAGACATGAGTATTTAGGAACTGTGTTTAATATTGCGTTCAGATGGGGTGAAGTCACCCCTTGAAAAGCCAAATTTGGAAGATGCACACCAATTTACGAATGTCAACATGTGCTAGCTGCCATCACGGGGGATCAAGGGACGTGTTTTGGGGGAGCAACCCCTTCCTCACAGCTACTTTATTATTGAGGAAGGGGTTGCACCCCCAAAACGCGTCCATTGATCTCCCGTGATGGCAGATAGCACATGTTGGCACACTGTGTGCATCCTCCAAATTTGGCTTTTCTAAACATCGCTAAAACATTTTTAAGATTGTAGCACACAAAAAAACAAAGTGATTTTGCGGGGTTTTAAATTCGTCCCAAAACATCAATGATGTTATTATTTTTTTAAATAACATCATTGATTTTTTTTCTTGAGGTTTTCCAATTCTAAATTACACCCCATGATCTCCCCGATCAGGATCTGGGCACTTTCTGATGTGAAAGGATCTGGATCCACAACATCACGATCACCTAAAAAGAGAGAAACCAAACAAAAACAGGTATCAAAAATCTGCCGGCATCCATCTCTTACCTGAGCCTGTGGTCGCAGACACTCACCTGTTGTGGTGTCAATTTCCACCACGTCTTCTTCCTCCTCCTGCTCAGCTTGGGTTGTGGGTATTTCCCCTTCTTCCAGACGTGGAGGGTCTGTGGTCTCCTCAGATGAGGGGTGTCCTCCGAGTCTTTTCTCCCCTATGTAAAACAAAAATGGTATAATTAGCACACAGATATTTGATGGCCGAAATATAAAGATGAAACATTGCTTCGAAGTGGGGTACAATTGTCTGTTTGGGCAGAGTTCCAAGATGTAGCATTTTTATTGTCCTTTGTCAAGCTTCAATACTTTACCTGTCTTGTACAAGCTTCACAGATGGAGACACCCCTATAGTATACACTGGAGCACCTGTGTGGGCCCCCTAATAAAAAGGGTGTTCTTGTGTCCCACACTAGTTCTCCAGCATCCAGATGTGAAAACAGCTGCTGAGTGTCCTCTCCTTACACAGAATCTAGTTTGCATTTCATTCTAGTAACAAACCCATCTACACAACCAAATATTTTTCATACAAGTAGGCCCTAAAAAATGTTGGCAAATGCATATGGCCTAAACAATGGTGTTTTATAGGCCAAAAGAAAAATGTTTGATACGAACGAATAATGGGCCCATGAACATTAAATTTGCCATTTTAAACTGTACAACACTTAAGAAAAGCATATGGAGCAGCACGAACGTAATAAAGACAAAAAGAATAGCAACACAGCACTACTTACTTTTTTGCAGCACTCTCCGGATCTTTCTGTACTGCTCGGGCTCTCTTAATTTTAGGTCCAACCACCGCTTCCTGAGCTGATCTTTCGATCGTCGTACCCCGAAATTCCGGTGCAGACTTTTGACCACTTTCGCCATGATCTTGGCCTTTCTGATATTGGGGTTGGGGTAAGGTCCATACTTTCCATCATAGTCGGCCTTCTTCAGGATGTCCACCATCTCCAACATCTCCCCAAAGGACATATTTGTGGCCTTAAATCGTCTCCTTCTGGATCAGGACGTTTCCGGATCCGGGCTTTCCTCCTCCTCGTTGCTATAATTAGCACGCACCTGCTCTGACTCCGCCATGTGCTCTTCACCCACTGCGCCGAACGAAAAGGGGCGGGGAATAGACTAGAAAGAACGTCAGGGGCGGGCAGAGTTACACGCATGCGCAGTGTGTATAAAGCGTAACACGCGTGCGTATTACGTACGATCTGTGAGCGGAGGAAGGAGCATTGGAGGCGCCAATCGTAATAACGAAGGTAAGAGACAAACTTGGGCCTATACTGCTTCTAGATTGAGGCCTATATTGTAACAAGATTACGAGAGTTTTGCCTGACATTAGGGTTTGTCTTGTGTTGTGTCTTGCAGTTAAAATGGATATCTTGAATGATACAGACTTCATGGCAATATTCATTGACATGTTCAGGGAGCTGCCTTGTCTGTGGGAGATCAACCACCCACATTATAGGAACCAAACAAAGAGGAAGGCAGCACTGGATCAATTGTTGGAAATTGTGAAGCAGGTGATCCCCACGGCAGACATCACATATTTGAAGATCCTAATTGGTGGCCTGAGGAGCACATGTGTAAGGGAGCGCCAGAAAGTCCAGGATTCGCAGAGATCCGGAGCAGCAGATGACATCTATGTCCCCAGGATGTGGTACTATGACAGGCTGCATTTTCTGGCAGATCAGACTGAACCCAGGTCATCACTCTCCAGTCTTCCTTCCATGCTCCCCCCCCCCCCCAGCTGAGGCTTCTGAAGCCCAACCTGGGCCTTCCAGGCAACAACATATGGAGGAGCCCAGATTGAGCCAGGTATAGCATTCCTCTAAATATTTCAGGTTGTCCAATCAATGATGTTAACTAGATGTTAGTTTGGAGTACGAATTTATGATTGTGATTGATGATGCAAAACATTAAGCCATGTCCCTTTTTCATACACAGGGAAGTCTCAGCCAGGAGGTGGCCGGGCCGAGCAGGCTGCCTGATATGCAGGTCCCTCCCATCCACCTGCAAAGAGAAAGTGGCAGGAGGAGGAGTACCCTAGAGGAGGCTGCCATAGGCCTCTTTTGGAAGGCTACAGAGGCCCTGGGAGCACCACACACTGTGGAGGAGGACTTTGCTGGCATAATTGCCTGTAAAATGCAGCGGATGGAGGAGGGCCAACAACTCATGCGTGAGTCATTAATTTTGGAGGCTCTCAATAAGGGGTTAAGGGCCCAAATAACATCTGATACCCACCTTTGTGACCTCACACATGGTCCTCCTCCTCCTCCAGGTCCTCCTCCTCCTCCTCCTTCTCCTCCTTCCCCTCCAGGTCCTACTAGTCCTCCTCCAGGTCCTACTCCTCCTCATGCCACATCTCCAACAGCAGAGCCACAGCCAGGAAGGAAGTGTGAAAGGAAGACCAGAAAGTGATGGCCATGGGTTCAGACTGGTCGGCCAAAAGATGCAGCCTCTGGTGGTACCACAGCCTGGGGTCACAGATGTCATCTGCTGCTTTCTGAATCTCTGGGACTTCTGGACCAGACTGCATTCCCTTACATATGGACTCCTCAGGCCACCAATTTTGATGTTCAAGAATTGATGTCTGCCCTGGGGGTCCAAGGCTTCACTAATTTCTGCTGTTTATCCAGTGTTGCATCCCTCTTTGTTTGGTTCTGATCCCTTAATAAAGGATTTTTGGTTTCAATTATACTTGCCTATGTGTGTTTTCCTTCTAAAAGGACAGTTTGTTTGTGAGGATTCAGGTACATTTCAAAAATACAATGTGAAATTAACAAGGGACACCAACACCAAACAATCTCCTTGAGATTAAATAATACAAGATAATAATGGTGTTGTGGTAACTTGACACACAAAACACACACAAAAATATTCTGGAGTAAAACTAAAACTAAAATAAAACAAAGATCAGCCTTTGAAAAAATACAAACCTAAAATAAAAAATAAATCTGCCTTTAAAAATCAAAATATATTAAGGGAATCCTGATAAATAATAAAGAAATACGTTTGTGAGAAGTGTGTGTGAATTTGAGCAGCAAAACTACTTAATTCTTCTCACATTATAAAGAAGAAGAGAGTGCGCTGTATTAAACCATTCTTTACATTGCACCGTGACGAAAGTGCTGTATCCATTGCAAACGCTAAGTTTACCAGACCGAGCTGTTCCGTGTCGGAATTTCTTCTGAGCATGCGTGGCACTTTGTGCGTCGGAACAGGCCACACACGGTCGGAATTGAGGCGATCGGATTTTGTTGTCGGAAAATTTTATAGCCTGCTCTCAAACTTTGTGTGTCGGAAAATCCGATTGAAAATGTCCGATGGAGCCCACACACGGTGGGAATTTCCGACAACATGCTCCGATCGGACATTGTCCATCGGAAAATCCGACCGTGTGTATGGGGCATTATACTAGCACTGTTATCTTATTTTTCTTGATTTGTATTTGTTCAGAGGGGAACTATAAGAAATGCAGTGCACATTCCTGCGTGCTTCCTGCAGTGCGATTTTGAGCTCACTTATTTGAATGGGCTATAATCATACTGAATCGCACAAAAAGTATGCACCACTCCTGAAAAAATTTACATTTACTGTACATGCTCTGAAGGAATGGCCACACGTGCCGTTCAGAGTTCTATGCTGTAAACGGCGGCTCCCACACGCATGCTCTGACATCTCGGCGTGGGAGGGTTTAATTTTGAGGTAAGTTTAACACAATGTGCTAGTATGCAAAACATACTAGCACATTATGGCTTTACCTTGCAGGGTAAAAAATAAAAGTCCAGGGGTTTACAACCGCTTAAAGCACCTGCTTACACATGGAATGCCCCTTTACTGCACCGTGTTTTTGTGTGAACCAGCCTTTACCCTTTCTAATTATGCATTTTTAAACTGGTTTATTAAGCCAGTTTTTTTATTAAATTTAAAAAACAAAACTGGATTTATACAGGGTGATCTATTTGTGCAGCACTTTACTAAATAATGTAAACAGTACAGTTACAATACAATTCAATACATGAGGGTTAAGTGGGCCTTGCAGGTGAGAGCTTACAATCTATCATAAATATTTTTGTATATAATACATGAAAGGCTTATCTAAGCCGTCTGGGTTAGTGAAAGGAACAGCACAGCACAAGCTTTCTATCACCAGGCTCGCTTTTAATACCACAAATGATACTCCATTCTCATATACTGTACATTTAAATGGGAACAAGAACCGGGCTCCCTTTTGCCCAAAGAAGAATGTTTAGGTGTGGCACAATGCAGAAAAGTGTTCTACCAATATTTTTATAATTAGACATTCCTATAAAGTACTGTACAGATCATACTAAACCCCTTACGTCTAGCCAAATGTATCCCATCGTATCACCCAAACTGCTTTAGAGGATGTGTTCATCTGGGCTCTGTGGCCCACATCTGGGGAACATGTACTGTATCTCAGCGTACAGATACTCTGAACCCAAGTATTTACACTTCTCACCTCAGTACTATCAAAAGCCTTAGTCTTAGACCCTATATAAGGCCTAATCCACACAGAACAGTCATTAACGGCCAATAATTTAACAGTGTTCAAATAATGATTGTTGAACAATGGAGGCCCCCACTGTACCCACACTTCATACAAAAGAAGACACTCCTAAGATTAAAATGCCCCCCCCCCCCCCCCCCCAGTTAGGTTTACCCTGACTCTTTCCCTTTCTTCATCTTCTTTCCTCCTTTTATACATATAATTAGTTATTTCTTCTTAAAAAAAACTAACCTCTCCAGCCCACTCGTTTCCTCTGCTCTTCATACTTGCCCTATTCATATTTCCATCATGCCATCTTTTTCCTCCACTTCTGCTTTTTACCACTGAAAAGCTTGGCGTCATCTGCAAAGACTGAAATAGTACTTTTATTCCCAGACCCTATATCATATATTAATATATTAAAAAGCAAGGGCCCCAACACCGAACCTTGGGGTACATCACTGATAACCTTCGACCATTCAGAGTGTGAATCATTAACCACTACTCTGAGTACAGTCTTTCAGACAGTTTTATATCCTAGAGTTGGGCCAAACACCCCCATTCGGGTTGCGCCAGAACTCTCGAAAATTGCAAAAGCTTGGACACGAACCCTAATATAGTCTATGGGACCCGAACTTGAAAAATCAAAAGTGCCCATTTTGAGGGCTTATATGCAAGTTAATGGTCTTAAAAAGGGTAGGAGGGCCTGGGTACTGCCCTGGGGGACATGTACAGTATCTCACAAAAGTGAGTACATCCTTCACATTTATATAAATATTTTATTATATCTTTTCATGTGACAACACTGAAGAAATTACACTTTGCTACAATGAAAAGTATTGAGTGTACAGCTTGTATAACAGTGTAAATTTGCTGTCCTCTCAAAATAACTCAACACACAGCCAATAATGTCTAAACCCCTGGCAACAAAAGTAAGTACACCCCTAAGTGAAAATGTCCAAATTGGGCCCAAAGTGTCAATATTTTGTGTGGCCACCATTTTTTTACAGCACTGCCTTAACCTTCTTGGGCATGGCGTTCACCAGAGCTTCACAGGTTGCCACTGGAGTCCTCTTCCACTCCTCCATAAGGACATCACAGAGCTGGTGGATCTTAGAGACGCGCTTCTCCACCTTCCATTTGAGCATGCCCCACAGATGCTCAATAGGGTTTAGGTCTGGAGACATTCTTGGCCAGTATCCAACAAGAAAAACTCGCTGCTCCAAGTGAGATTAAATGCCTGATGATCTAGACAGGTGCCCGCCTCGGCTCGCCTCCGCATGCAATCAAAAGAAGAAATGGTCGCACTCCGTTCTGGATCAAAATTCTTATTTATTCAGAACATCCCAAGTGTTGACAAAAGACAGAAAGCTGGTAAATGCCAGGCATCTACCAGCTTTCTGTCTTTGGCAACACTTGGGATGTTCTGAATAAATAAGAATTTTGATCCAGCACGGAGTGCAGCCATTTCTTCTTTTATTGACATGCTTGGCCAGTCTATCACCTTTACCTTCAGCTTCTTTAGCAAGGCAGTGATTGTCTTGGACGTGTGTGTTTGTGGTCTTTATCATGTTGGAATACTGCCCAGTAGCCCAGTCTCTGGAGAGAGGGGATCATGCTCTGCTTCAGTATGTCACAATACATGTTGGCATTCATGGTTCCCTAAATGAACTGTAGGTCCCCAGTGCCGGTAGCATTCATGCAGCCCCAGCCCATGACACTCCCACCACCATGCTTGACTGTAGACAAGACACACTTGTCTTTGTACTCCTCACCTGGTTGCCTCCACACATGCTTGACACCATCAAAACTTAATAAGTTTATCTTGGTCTCATCAGACCACCGGACATGGTTCCAGTAATCCATGCCCTTAGTCTGCTTGTCTTCAACAAACTGTTTGCGGACTTTCTTGTGCATCATCTTTAGAAGAGGCTTACTTCTGGGATGACGGCCATGCACACCAATTTGATGCAGTGTGTGGCGTATGGTCTGAGCACTGACAGGCTGAGCCCCCCACCCCTTTAACCTCTGCAGCAATGCTGGCAGCACTCATACGTCTATTTCCCAAAGACAACCTTTGGCTATGACGCTGCACTCAAGTTCTTGGGTCGACCATGGCGAAGCCTGTTCTGAGTGGAACCTGTCCTGTTAAACCACTGTATGGTCTTGGCCACTGTACTGCAGCTCAGTTTCAGGGTATTGGCAATTTTCTTATAGCCTAGGCCAGTGATGGCGAACCTTGGCACTCCAGATGTTTTGGAACTACATTTCCCATGATGCTCAACTACACTGCAGAGTGCATGAGCATCATGGGAAATGTAGTTCCAAAACATCTGGGGTGCCAAGGTTCGCCATCACTGGCCTAGGCCATCTTTATGTAGAGCAACAATTCTTTTTTTCAGATCCTCAGAAAGTTCTTTGCCATGAGGTGCCATGTTGAACTTCCAGTGACCAGTATGAGACAGTGAGAGCAATAACACCAAATTTAACACACCTGATCCCCATTCACACCTGAGACCTTGTAACACTAACAAGCCACATGACACCGGGGAGGACAAATGACTAATTGGTCCCAATTTGGACATTTTCACTTAGGGGTACACTCACTTTTGTTGCCAGTGATTTAGACATTAATGGTTGTGTGTTGAGTTATTTTGAGGGGACAGCAAATTTACGCTGTTATACAAGCTGTACACTCACTACTTTACATTGTAGCAAAGTGTAATTTCTTCAGTGTT
Organism: Aquarana catesbeiana; assembly: GCF_042186555.1. Taxonomy (NCBI): domain Eukaryota; kingdom Metazoa; phylum Chordata; class Amphibia; order Anura; family Ranidae; genus Aquarana; species Aquarana catesbeiana. The sequence goes on along the minus strand of NC_133328.1, from coordinate 411,229,615 downwards.
GTCACATGAAAAAATATAATAAAATATATACAAAAATGTGAGGGGTGTACTCACTTTTGTGAGATACTGTATCAATGCAAAATTTTTTTTGTTTAAATAGTTTTTTCAAAGGAGCAGCGATTTTAATGATGCTTAACTACGACCAGCCGCCGCAGTTCGGTTCTCACCAGAACATGCGAACAAAAAATTTGTGCGAACACCGTTAAAGTCTATGGGACACGAACGTGAAAAATCAAAAGTGCTAATTTTAAAGGGTTAGATGCATGTTATTGCCATAAAGTGTTTGGGGACCCAGGTACTGCCCCAGGGGACATGTATCTATGCAAAAAAAGTTTTTAAAACTGCCTTTTTTTCAGAAGCAGTGATTTTAAGAATGCTTAAAGTGAAACAATAAAAATTAAATATTCCTTTAAATATCATGCCTGGGGGGGGGGTCCCCTTAGTCTGCCTATAAAGTTGTACATTTTTCCCATGTTTAGAAAAGTACTGCAGCAAAATAACATTTCTAAAGGAAAAAATGTAATATAAAATTGCTCATGGCTGTAATGTATTGCCAGATCCCGGCAATATACATAAAAAATCATTTTAAAAAACAGCGTGGGTTCCCCCCCAGTCCATACCAGGCCCTTCGGGTCTATTATGGATATTGAGGTGAACTCCACGCCAATTTAAAAAAAAAATGGCGTGGGGGTCCCCCCAAAATCTATACCAGACCCAAAGGGCCTGGTATGGACTGGGGGAATACCATGCCATTTTTTTCTTAACCACCTAAGGACCGAGCCTCTTTCTGAGATTTGTTGTTTACAAGTTAAAAACAGTTTTTTTATGCTAGAAAATTACTTAGAACCCCCAAACAATATATATATTTTTTTTTCTAACACCCTAGAGAATAAAATGGTTGTTGCAATACTTTCTGTCACACCGTAATTGCGCAGCGGTCATACAAGCGCACTTTTTTGGAAAAGAATACACTTTTTTTAATTAAAAATTAAGACAACAGTAAAGTTAGCCCAATTTTTTTTTTATATTGTGAAAGATAATGTTTGCCGAGTAAATTGATATCCAACATGTCATGCTTCAAAATTGCGCCCGCTCGTGGAATGGCGACAAACTTTTACCCTTAAAAACCTCCATAGGCAATGTTTAAAAAATTCTACAGGTTGCATGTTTTGAGTTACAGAGGAGGTCTAGGGTTAGAATTATTGCTCTCACTCTACCAATCGCAGTGATACCTCACATGTGTGGTTTAAACACAGTTTTCAGATGCGGCCGCTACTCACGTATGCGTTTGCTTCTGCACGCGAGCTCGGCGGGATGGGGCGGGTTTAAAAATTTTTTTTTTTCTTATAAATTTTACCTTTTATTTTTTATTTTGACACTATTTTTTAAAAAAGACAAAATAGTGTCACTTTTATTCCTATTGCAAGGGATGTAAATATTCCTTGTAATAGAAAAAAGGCATGACAGGACCTCTTAAATGTGAGATCTGGAGTCAAAAAGAACTCAGATCTCATATTTAAAAAAATATATTTAAAAAAAAAAAATTTTTGTCATTTGGAAGTGATGTTTTGACGTTGCTTCCGCCCTGCAATGATATGGAGATGGGTGGGGGCCATCTTCCCCTTACTCGTCACCATGTCTAGCAGGAAGAAGGATCCAATCGCCTCCGCCGCCGCCGATGGCACAAGAGCGAGGTGGGAGGGGGGCCCCTCTCCCGCCGCCGATAAAAGTGATCTCCTGGTGAATCCGCCACAGAGACCACTTTTATCTGAAAGCGGACCGCCCGCTGAAGAAGAGGATACCGGGGTTATGTCAGCTAGCTGCTGCCATAACAACGATACTCCTCTTCAAAGTACCGCCGTAAAACTGCGGCGGGCAGTCCGTAAGTGGTTAATTCTGTCATAGAGCTCCCCTTAACCACTTCAATACACTATATTATATATTGTACACTGCACTATATACAGTGGGGCAAAAAAATATTTAGTCAGCCACCAATTGTGCAAGTTCTCCCACTTAAAAAGATGAGAGAGGCCTGTAATTGTCATCATAGGTATACCTCAACTATGAGAGACAAAATGTGGAAACAAATCCAGACAATCACATTGTCTGATTTTTGAAAGAATTTATTTGCAAATTATGGTGGAAAATAAGTATTTGGTCAATATCAAAAGTTCATCTTCATACTTTGTTATATATCCTTTGTTGGCAATGATAGAGGTCAAACGTTTTCTGTAAGTCTTCACAAGGTTGTCACACACTGTTACTGGTATGTTGGCCCATTCCTCCATGCAGATCTCCTCTAGAGCAGTGATATTTTGGGGCTGTCGCTGGGCAACATGGACTTTCAACTCCCTCCAAAGGCTTTCTATGGGGTTGAGATCTGGAGACTGGCTAGGCCACTCCAGGACCTTGAAATGCTTCTTACGAAGCCACTCCTTCGTTGCCCGGGCGGTGTGTTTGGGATCATTGTCATGCTGAAAGACCCAGCCATGTTTCATCTTCAATGACCTTGCTGATGGGAGGAGGTTTGCACTCAAAATCTCATGATACATGGCCCCATTCATTTTTTCATGTACACTGATCAGTCGTCCTGTTCCCTTTGCAGAGAAACAGCCCCAAAGCATGATGTTGCCACCCCCATGCTTCACAGTAGGTATGGTGTTCTTTGGTTGCAACTCAGCATTCTCTCTCCTCCAAACATGACAAATTGTGTTTCTACCAAACAGTTCTACTTTGCTTTCATCCGACCATATGACATTCTCCCAATCCTCTTCTGGATCATCCAAATGCTCTCTAGCAAACCTCAGGCGGGCCCGGACATGTACTGGCTTAAGCAGGGGGACACGTCTGGCACTGCAGGATCTGAGTCCCTGGCGGCGTAGTGTGTTACTGATGGTAGCCTTTGTTACGTTGGTCCCAGCTCTCTGCAGGTCATTCACTAGGTCCCCCCATGTGGTTCTGGGATTTTTGCTCACCGTTCTTGTGATCATTTTAACCCCACGGGGTGAGATCTTGCGTGGAGTCCCAGATTGAGGGAGATTATCAGTGGTCTTGTATGTTTTCCATTTTCTAATTATTGCTCCCACAGTTGATTTATTCACACCAAGCTGCTTGCCTATTGCAGATTCAGTCTTTCCAGCCTGGCCAGGTCTACAATTTTGTTTCTGGTGTCCTTCGACAGCTCTTTGGTCTTCACCATAGTGGAGTTTGGAGTGTGGCTGTTTGAGGTTGTGGACAGGTGTCTTTTATACTGATAACAAGTTCAAACAGGTGCCATTAATACAGGTAATGAGTGGAGGACAGAGGAGCCTCTTGAAGAAGAAGATACAGGTCTGTGAGAGTCAGAAATCTTGCTTGTTTGTAGGTGACCAAATAAATTCTTTCAAAAATCAGACAATGTGATTGTCTGGATTTGTTTCCACATTTTGTCTCTCATAGTTGAGGTATACCTATGATGACAATTACAGGCCTCTCTCATCTTTTTAAGTGGGAGAACTTGCACAATTGGTGGCTGACTAAATACTTTTTTACCCCACTGTACCCTGCACTGTATTATAAATACTACACTGAAGGCACTATATACTCTGAACTGCAGTATATATACTATACGGACTGCACTATATACCCTGCTGAAAAATTGAGCCTTATGCCGCGTTACACACGAGCGGACTTTCCGGCACACTTGGTCCGGCGGACCAGAGTCCGCCGGACAATCCGACCATGTGTAGGCTCCGGCGGACTTTTCCGGCAGACTTTTTCCCAAAAGATGTTTTAAATCTTTCCGTCGGACTCAGTTTTTGGCGGAAAGTCCGCTCGTCTGTGTACTGGTCCGACAGAAAGCCCGCTCGTCTGTATGCTGGTCCAACGGACCAGAAACGACGCAAGGGCAGGGTATTGCATTTCGTGCTCGCTGCAATAGGAAAAACAAATTTTCCTATTGCGTCGAGCGCGGGGCATACCAGGCCCTTAGGTCTCATATGGATTGTAAAGTGAACCCCCTACGCCGAAAAAACGGCGTGGGGTCCCCCCTAAAATCCATACCAGACTCCGATCCGAGCACGCAGCCTACACGGGGCTGCTCGTTCGTCCCCACCCCCTTTCCTGACCGGCCGGGCTGCGTGCTCGGATCGGAGTCTGGTATGGATTTTAGGGGGGACCCCACGCCGTTTTTTCGGCGTAGGGGGTTCCCTTTATAACCCATACCAGACCTAAGGGCCTGGTATGCTCCGCGACGGGGCTCACAAGGTGTCAATCCCGCCGATAAAAGCGGCAAGATTGACTTCCTTTTCTAGTCCCATCGTACCTGAGTCACGTTCAAAATTAACGGACTTGTTCATGTGTGGGCAAGTCCGTTCATTCTGAAACGGTCGTCCGGTCGTGTGTGGGCAAGTCTGTCCGTTTTAAAGTCCGGCGCACCCGGCGGACAAAGTCCGTCGGAAAGTGTGCCGGACCAAGTATGCCAGAAAATCCGATCATGTGTACGCGCATTAGGTGTTGGTGGTGGCAGAATATGGTAACCCCTCAGTTACTCTTGTTGGGCGCAGGAACGGTCCCTGCTGTTAAATATTATTTAAAAAATTGTAATTACATGCCCCCTGTTAAACAGGGGCAGAAACATTGGGCCTTAGGTGTTGGTGGTGCCAGAACACTGTAACCCCTCTGTTTGTTAGGTGTTGGTGGTGGCAGAATATGGTAACCCCTCAGTTACTCTTGTTGGGTGCAGGAACGGTCCCTGCTGGAGGCATCTGCCTCTCCTTGGAGGCCTTCCGGATATAATGGGTATTTTTTTTGTTTAACACCACCTGCGCTGTATTATCTACTGTACACCGCCGAATGCACTGTATATGTAGGCTACGCTGAATGCAGAGTATATATATATATATATATATATATATATATATATATATATATATATATATATACACACAGTGGGGACGGAAAGTATTCAGACCCCCATAAATGTTTCACTCTTTGTTATATTGCAGCCATTTGCTAAAATAATTTAAGTACATTTTTTTTCCTTATTAATGTACACCCAGCACCCCATATTGACAGAAAAACACAGAATTGTTGACATTTTTGCAGATTTATTAAAAAAAAAACTGAAATATCACATGCTCCTAAGTATTCAGACCCTTTGCTCAGTATTTAGTAGAAGCACCCTTTTGATCTAATACAGCCATGAGTCTTTTTGGGAAAGATGCAACAAGTTTTTCACACCTGGATTTGGGGATCCTCTGCCATTCCTCCTTGCAGATCCTCTCCAGTTCTGTCAGGTTGGATGGTAAACGTTGGTGGACAGCCATTTTTAGGTCTCTCCAGAGATGCTCAATTGGGTTTAAGTCAGGGCTCTGGCTGGGCCATTCAAGAACAGTCACGGAGTTGTTGTGAAGCCACTCCTTCGTTATTTTTGCTGTGTGCTTAGGGTCATTGTCTTGTTGGAAGGTAAACCTTCGGCCCAGTCTGAGGTCCTGAGCACTCTGGAGAAGGTTTTCGTCCAGGATATCCCTGTACTTGGCCGCATTCATCTTTCCCTCGATTGCAACCAGTCGTCCTGTCCCTGCAGCTGAAAAACACCCCCACAGCATGATGCTGCCACCACCATGCTTCACTGTTGGGACTGTATTGAACAGGTGATGAGCAGTTCCTGGTTTTCTCCACACATACCACTTAGAATTAAGGCCAAAAAGTTCTATCTTGGTCTCATCAGACCAGAGAATCTTATTTCTCACCATCTTGGAGTCCTTCAGGTGTTTTTTAGCAAGCTCCATGCGGGCTTTCATGTGTCCTGCACTGAGGAGAGGCTTCCGTTGGGCCACTCTGCCATAAAGCCCCGACTGGTGGAGGATTGCAGTGATGCTTGACTTTCTACAACTCTCTCCCATCTCCCAACTGCATCTCTGGAGCTCAGGCACAGTGATCTTTGGGTTCTTATTTACCTCTCTCACCAAGGCTCTTCTCCCCCGATAGCTCAGTTTGGCCAGACGGCCAGCTCTAGGAAGGGTTCTGGTCATCCCAAACATCTTCCATTTAAGGATTATGGAGGCCACTGTGCTCTTAGGAACCTTAAGTGCAGCAGAAATGTTTTTGTAACCTTGGCCAGATCTGTGCCTTGCCACAATTCTGTCTCTGAGCTCTTCAGGCAGTTCCTTATACCTCATGATTCTCATTTGCTCTGACATGCACTATGAGCTGTAAGGTCTTATATAAACAGGTGTGTGGCTTTCCTAATCAAGTCCAATCAGTATAATCAAACACAGCTGGACTCAAATGAAGGTGTAGAACCATCTCAAGGATGATCAGAAGAAATGGACAGCACCTGAGTTAAATATATGAGTGTCACAGCAAAGGATCTGAATACTTAGGGTAGCCCGACGGAAGCCTCTCCTCAGTACAAGACACATGAAAGCCCGCATGGAGTTTGCTAAAACACACCTGAAAGACTCCAAGATGGTGAGAAATAAGATTCTTTGGTCTGATGAGACCAAGATAGAACTTTTTGGCCTTAATTCTAAGCGGTATGTGTGGAGAAAGCCAGGCACTGCTCATCACCTGTCCAATACAGTCCCAACAGTGAAGCATGGTGGTGGCAGCATCATGCTGTGGGGGTGTTTTTCAGCTGTAAGGACAGGACGACTGGTTGCAATTGAGGGAAAGATGAATGCGGCCAAGTCCAGGGATATCCTGGACGAAAACCTTCTCCAGAGTGCTCAGGACCTCAGACTGGGCCGAAGGTTTACCTTCCAACAAGACAATGACCATAAGCACACAGCTAAAATAACGAAGGAGTGGCTTCACAACAACTCTGTGACTGTTCTTGAATGGCCCAGTCAGAGCCCTGACTTAAACCCAATTGAACATCTCTGGAGAGACCTAAAAATGGCTGTCCACCAATGTTTACCATCCAACCAGACAGAACTGGAGTGGATCTGCAAGGAGGAATGGCAGAGGATCCTCAAATCCAGGTGTGAAAAACTTGTTGCATCTTTCCCAAAAAGACTCATGGCTGTATTAGATCAAAAGGGTGCTTCTACTAAATACTGAGCAAAGGGTCTGAATATTTAGGACCATGTGATATTTCAGTTTTTCTTTTTTAATAAATCTGCAAAAATGTCAACAATTCTGTGTTTTTCTGTCAATATGGGGTGCTGTGTATACATTAATGAGCAAAAAATGAACTGATGAAGTGATGAATATTTTAGCAAATAGCTGCAATATAACAAAGAGTGAAAAATTTAAGGGGGTCTGAAAACTTTCCGTCCCCACTATATATATTCGGCCCCCCCCCTCCTTCCTCTACCACTGGGCCTGTTAGAAAGAGCAGCGAGGTTCATACATGCGCAGTAGGGGATTCGGCCGTGATGCTGAAAGGCTTCACTGCCAGTTTCCCTTACCAAGAATGGCAGCGGCAGCACCTGAGAGCCAATAGAAAAATCAGCTGGGGTGCCGACATCGCGAGATCCCTGGAGAGGTAAGTGTCCTAATATAAAAAGTCAGCAGCTACAGTATTTGTAGCTGCTGACTTTAGATTTTTGGAGGGGGGAGGGCTGGAGCTCCACTTTAAGACCAAGGAAGGTCTGTGCCAGATCATAAGAAGCTGTACCTGAAGATGTTTTTGCCTGATCTCCAGCAACTGCTTATAGAAGCGTGGGTCCTCATTGCTACACAGATCATGAACCCACTCTAACCTGAGTTAGGTAACTATTAAGGGTATTTCTACTGTTTACAGACCATAGGCTGCTTATTTGCTAGGCATCTTGCTTGTTATATCTGTCAGTCCTGTATTGTATTCCTAATATTGTAATAGTTTTGTATGTAAAGAATTTTTGTTTAGTAAAAGCACATTTATACACTGTAGAGGTCTGAGCTTCCTTGCTTATACTGCAAAGTAACCTTACTAGATAGACGCAAGCAAAACAGCCCTGGGACAAAAAAAAATTGAAATGCATAACTGAGGCGACCCCCTTCTCCACCCCTTCTCCTTTGACCAACAGAAGCCTCAAACCTAGCTTTTCCGTGAGACTGTAACCTACCAGAGACTGTAGGAAAGGTATTACATAAACTCCTCTTTAAGGTGTCCTCAAGATTCTTTCCTGTGCTCCCTCTGCGAAGGCAGGATGAGTTCCGAGACTTTCTCCTCGTATTGGTGGTCTAGGAGGGTTGCCAACCAATAATGATCCTTCTCCTTCGTGTCACAAATTCGTGGGTCTTTTCACAGGATTTGAAGAATAAGGGAGTCCATGCACCGCAGTTTGCAGAGGCATGAGAAGCAGAGTCCTCAGGTCATTGAGGATTACAGTACCTTGAACTGCCCCCTCCCAGCCAAGAACTACTCCCTTGGTTTCTGGGGACTAAAACCATCTCTTACGGTTTGACGTATGTCTTCCTCTGCTTCTATGCCTCCAAAACTGCCAGAATCCTCCTCCTCCCTCTCCTCTTGTGTGTTCTGTGGTGTTGCAAGAATGGTGTGTGCATAAAGCAGGCCTTGAGAGGAAAGGAAGTCCTCCTCTTCCTCCCACTGCTCTGCCTCAAGTGTCCAGCTCATAATGCCTCACAGAGTATGCTCTAGCAGGAACAGTGCATGCTTTATCAGCAACCATTGGCATGGGGAAAAAAAAGCTGAGCTCTCCTGAGCTTGTTCTTGTGCCATACTCACACAGTTACTCTTTGCTGGCCCTCTGCTGCATGTGCATCTGTTGCAGCATTGCCAAAGATGTGTTCCACCCGGTGAGTATGTCACAAAACAGGCGATTTACAGGGCAGGAGGAATTCCTGCTGAATTTAAGCCAACTGAACGCTGGCTGTGTGACTGCCTGAAATGGATACAGATTCTTCTGGCCTACCTTAGAGGATCTTGCAAGCCTGGGTACCTGTTTAAGAAAGGCTGCACCACCAAATTGAGGACATGTGCCAGGCATTGTACATGGGTCCACTTTCCCTGTCGAAGAGCAGACAGAAGGTAAGTGCCATTATCACACACCACCATTCCTGGCTCAAGCTTCCATGGCGTGAACCACCTCTGGGCCTGCCCCTGCACAGCTGAAATAATCTCAGCTCCGGTGTGGCTCCTGCCCCCTAGACAGACCAGCTGAAGCACTGCATGGCATCTTTTAGTCTGACGGGTTGAATAGCCCCTTGAACTCTTAGGGGGTACTGGTGGTTCATAGGACAATTCAGCAGAGGAGGGCATGAAGGAGGAGGGGCAGAGCTGACAGAGCTTGCATCATCACCACCAGCTGTATGGAGATGTGGGTGCAAAACAAGTTCCAGCACTGAGCCCTGTCCTGCATCCTTCCTAGTTGCAAGCAGAGTTACCCAGCGTGCTGTGAACAAAATATATTGTCCCTGACCATGCTTGCTGGACCATGTGTCAGCAGTAATGTGGACCTTTCTGCTTACTGCCTTGCCCAACAATGCCTTCCACCTGATGGTACCAAGCTGGAATGGCCTTACCTGCAAAGAAATAGCGACTGGGAACCTGCCATTGTGGTACAGCACATTCTGCAAATTCACGGAAGGGAGCAGAATCCACCAGATGGAAATGCAGGAGTTGTAAAGCCGCAATTTGGACAAGCTGGAATTTAGACGCTAGACATGTGGGTGGCAAGGAAAGGAGTTTTTTTTTTTTTTCGATGCAGCAGCTGGGGCAGAGAAATTTGCCTGCTATTCTCTACAGCTGGCGGTGTGCTGCTGGCAGACGTGTTGCAAGGACCTGTGACGCCCTTTGCTATACCATCATCCTTGTTAGTGGAGGCTGCTGAGAGGTCATCAGATATAGCAGGGGTAGACATGAAAGGTGGGGAGTGAGGAAGAGAAGAATTGTGTCCCTTGGGTGTGACTTTCAGGTGCTCTTGCCAACAGGCTGAGTGGTGAGAGGTTAAATGCTTTGACAAGCATGTGGTACCCAAGCGGTTGGTGTTTTTGCCATGCTTGATCTGCTTGACTAACACACTACACACTGAAACTACACTATACTGACACACAGTGGCAGCTGGTGAAGTTTTAGGATGGGAAGGCCCCAGACCCCGCCCTTCCTTTTTGACCCCTCCCACTTGTCAAAATGGGCATGGTTTTAGTGAAATAGTGGGCGTGACTTAAAGGGGTGTGGCTCTAAGGGGGTGTGGTTAGCCTCTGAGATGAAGGAGGGATGGAGGGAGAGGGAGGGAAAGAGGGAGAGAGAGATGGAGGGACAGCAGGCCCAGATCCTACACCACAAAAGAAATATGTGTATTCCAGAAAGTTTAACAATCAGCAGATAAAGATACTCCAAACACCTGGTGTTAGCGCTTCAATCATCCCGGCACCATGGTTGTTATGGTGTCAGGATGGTTGAAGTGCATTATTTCTATTACATTGTAATACAAAATGAAATCATTCAACTCACCATAATGCAGAATCAGTGGGAGCCCTGAGCGTGTCACCTGCCACCAGATGCCATCAGGTGCCCCCAGCAGAGTCCGTTCTTACATCAGGTGCCCCAAGCGGAGTCCGTCCTTACATCAGGTGCCCCCAGTAGAGTCCCTCCTTACATCAGGTATCCCCAGTAAAGTCCCTCCTTACATCAGGTGTCCTCAGTAGAGTCCCTCCTTACATCAGGTGTCCTCAGTAGAGTCCCTCCTTAAAGCAGGTGTCCCCAGCAGAGTCCCTCCTTACATCGGGTGTCCCCAGCAGAGTCCCTCCTTACATCGGGTGTCCCCAGCAGAGTCCCTCCTTACATCAGGTGTCCCCAGCAGAGTCCCTCCTTACATCAAGTGTCCCCAGCAGAGTCCCTCCTTACATTAGCTGCGCCCAGCAGAGTCCCTCCTTACATCAGGTGTCCCCAGAAGAGTCCCTCCTTACATCAGGTGCCCCCAGCAGAGTCCCTCCTTACATCAGGTGCCCCCAGAAGAGTCCCTCCTTACATCAGGTGCCCCCAGCAGAGTCCCTCTTACATCAAGTGCCCCCAGAAGAGTCCCTCCTTGCATCAGGTGTCCCCAGCAGAGTCCCTCTTACATTAGATGTCCCCAGCAGAGTACCTCCTTACATCAGCTGTCCCCAGCAGAGTCCCTCCTTACATCAGGTGCCCCCAGCAGAGTCCCTGCTTACATAAGGTGCCCCCAACAGCGGAGTCCTCCTCACATCTGTGTCCCTATCAACGGAGTCCCTCCTTACATCTGTGTCCCCATCAACGGAGTCCCTCCTTACATCTGTGTCCCCATCAGCGGAGCCCCTCCTTACATCTGTGTCCCCCTCAGTGGAGCCCCTCCTTACATTTGTGTCCCCATCAGTGGAGCCCCTCCTTACATTAGTGTCCCCATCAGCAGCCGAGTCCTCCTCACATGTGTCCCCATCAGCAGCAGAGTCCTCCTCACATGTGTCCCCATCAGCAGAGCAGAGTCCTCCTCACATGTGTCCCCATCAGCAGAGCAGAGTCCTCCTCACATGTGTCCCCATCAGCAGAGCAGAGTCCCCCTCACATGTGTCCCTGGCAGCACAGCCCTCCTTTATGCCGCGCCTGTCTCTGTCCCCTTCAGCGGCAGCTAGTTCCTGGCTTTCTCCGTGTGTTGGAGGGGTGGGGCCTCCCCTCTCCACTGAACACAAGGGGATTAGTCCTCATGGCGGCGGCCATTTATTTATAGCCCACCAGAAGTGACGTCTGGTCTCACACTGAGAACAAAGCACCTGGCTGTAGTGATACACTACGAGCGCCGGGCGGAAGCTGTTCAGTGCGATGGACTACACCACAAAGCAGCTCCGAACCCAGCAAATGAAGCGCCTCGTCTGCAATCTCTTATTTTGTAAAGGGCCCACATGCTCAGAGCTGACCTTTTTACTATTAATATTTTGAAGATTTTTTTGGGTTTGTCTTACTCTCTTTTGCAATCTGTCATTCATTTTAAATTTTTGTGGCCTTGATTTCCTTTTTACATACTCTGTTATATTCTTTGTAACATTTAAATGATAGTGTCACTTCATTTTTATATTTTTAACCCCTTGCCAACCAGCGCACGACGATATACGTCGCCACAATGGCATGGCTAGGGAAATGGGCGTACCTGTACGTCCCCTTTAAGACGCGGCTTAGTGGCCGCGCACGCCCACTGCATACTCCATGAGCATGCCCATGGGTGCCGCAGACTCTATGTCCGCCGGGGGCCCACGATCGTGACACGAAGTGGCAGAATGGGGAGATGACTATTTAAACAAGGCATTTCCCTGTTCTGCCTAGCAACATGACAGAGATCTACTGCTCCCTGTCATCGGGAGCAGTGATCTCTGTCATGTTGGAGTGAGCCCACCCCCCCCTCCACAGTTAGAATCACTCCCTAGGACACACTTAACCCCTTGATCGCCCCCTAGTGTTTAACTCCTTCCCTGCCAGTGTCATTTACACAGTAATCAGTGCATTTTTTATAGCACTGATGGCTATATAAATGTCACTGGTCCCAAAATAGTGTCAAAAGTGTCCGATGTGTCCACCGCAATGTCGGAGTCACAATAAAAAATCGCAGATCACCACCGTTACTAATAAAAAAAAAATAGAATAAAAATGCCATAAATCCATCCAGTATTTTGTAGACGCTATAACTTTTGCGCAAACCAATCAATACACGCTTATTGCGATTTTTTTTAACAAAGATATGTAGATCAAACACCCCCAAAAAAAAGCTCTATTTGTGGAAAAAAAAAGGACGTCAATTTCGTTTGGGTGATACGTCGCATGACCATGCAATTGTCAGTTAAAGCGATGCAGTGCCGTATCGCAAAAAGTGCTCTGGTCAGAAAGGGGGTAGATTCTTCCGGGGCTGAAGTGGTTAAAAAGCTCTTTTCTTATATATAGCTTTTTTTTAACTTTGGCCATGAGCCACATAGGTTTTATTTGTAGCCTTTTAAACTTGTTGCCCATGAGAATATATTTTGCAGTGTGTCCCCATACAGTCTTTTTGAAGAATTCCCATTTCTGTTCTGTGTTCATCAATGCCAATATTCCCTCCCAGTCTAATGCCCTGTACACACAATCTGACATTCTGACAACAAAATCCATTGATTTTTTCCGACGGATGTTGGCTCAAACTTGTCTTGCATACACACGGTCACACAAAGTTGTCGGAAAATCCGATCGTTCTGAACGCAGTGACGTAAAACACGTACGTCGGGACTATAAACGGGGCAGTAGCCAATAGCTTTCGTCTCTTAATTTATTCTGAGCATGCGTGGCACTTTGTGCATCGGATTTCTGTACACACGATCGGAATTTCCAACAACGGATTTTGTTGTCGGAAAATTTCATAGCAAGCTCTCAAACTTTGTGTGTCATTAATTCCTATGGAAAATGTGTGATGGAGCCTACACACGGTCGGAATTTCCGACAACAAGGTTCTATCACACATTTTCCATTGGAAAATCCTATCGTGTGTACAGGGCATAAGACTTGGAGAGCAGCCCTCAAGCTTGAAAAATTTGCTCTCCTAAAGTTAAGTGGTTTTACTTTTTTGGTATGTGCTGGTTTATAGATAAAGAAAGGGCCAAGGGTTTACCACATCTATATGAAATTGCTAATGAAAAAAGGGGAACGTTGGAGCGAACTTTATAGGTACCAGAAAAGGAAAACAAAATATTATTAGATAAATAATTAATTTATTAAACATAGATATAAAAAATTGACAATATAACAATAAAAACAAATGGTGTTGTCTTCCAATAGAATAATCCAAACATAGTATGTGTATTGCTCCCTGTTGCTGCTTGAATATGGAAGGTCAACCTTCAGCTTTCGCTTTCTCAGGTCCTATATGCCTAACACCAAGCAGAGGTATTCTGCATAAGAAAGGGGAAATAATCATATTTTAAATATGGACAACGGTTACAGATATACATATCAAAAGGTGAGATGTCCCAGAAAGACATATGAGTGATGCATAGAGGAAACCACTCATTTAGACCAGCATAACTCTCATATTCATGACATGCCCCACGTCATCCCAGGGGGCCTGGATGGTACCAAGAATCACAAGGATACCCAGGGGGATCAATCAAAAATCTACATAATATAAAAGTATGTATACTGTATATAATACAAAAAACCTTGGGATGGAATTAGAAAAAATAATAAAAATAAAAAAATAATAATAAGTGGCCCTAAATGCAGCAAATACTCACTCAGCTATGGAGATGTAAAAGTTTCAATATCAAACCTAGCAGGTGTACGTGTACCAGACTGGACTCTAGATGAAGGGACAGTGGCTGTGGGCTAAGATGAAAAAAAGGCCGTCAGAAGTATAGACAGCTAAATAACCCCAGTAAGGTCTATCATTAAATAATGAACAGAGGTTACCTCAAAAGAGAATGATGAGGCCTCAGAACATATGCTTTCTGGGACATCTCACCTTTTGATATGTATATCTGTACTCATTGTCCATATTTGAAATATGATTATTTCCCTTTTCTAATGCACAATCCCTCTGCTTGGTGTCAGGCATATAGGTCCTGAGGAAGCAAAAGCAAAACGTCGACCTGCCATATTCAAACAGCAACAGGGAGCAATACACATACTATGTGTGGCTTATTATATTGGAAGCCAACACTATCTGTTTTTAATGTTATATTGTCAATTTTTTATAACTATGTTTAATCAATTATTTTTCTAATAATATTTTGTATTCCTTTTCTGGTACCTATAAAGTCTGCTCCAACGTTCCCCTTTTTTCATTAGGTATGTGCTGGTTGTTTACTGCTAACATTAAATTAAATCATGTTAGGGTCACTGCTACCCAGATGTTCTTTTATATGTAATGCTGTAACTAGCTGTAATGTCAGACAAAGTGCCCCTCTAACATTTCTCTTGCCTGTGCTTGCCTCAAGCAAGTGTTGGGAGCCAAATGTAGTCAAGTGGTAGGCTGCAAGGACTAAGCCGTGACATTGTCAGTAGCTACATGTGCACCAGGAGCAAACAGACAAGCTGGACTTCAATGCCCTATCGACTCCCATCAGCAGGGGGAGCAGGAGTGTCAGCAGCACCAATTGGACTGTGAAACTAGTCACAGTGAATGATGACAATTGAAGTACAGGGAGAATTATTGCAGGTCCTCAACACCCAATGGACTATTAAATTAAATGTGGCTGGGTGGCCCTCGTTGCAATACGGCACCTCATCCCAATAATTTGAAAAATCAAGCCAGAGGGAGGGAGTACAGGGATTATAGCGGTGCCAAGAGAAACACAGTATACTTAGAATAAAATCTAAATTATTTTTATTGACACAAATTATTAAAAATAGACATGAGAATCACAAGAACAAGGTGTGCATAATCGATAAAAACAATTTTTGTAGCAGAGTTTATCACGTGACTTGGCCTGAAGAGCGTGACGGCCAGTTCAGTGGATAGGTATTTAGATATCGGGTTATTACCCAATTTTCTCAACATCACAATGAGGTTAGGGACATTCTGAATAAGCATTGGCCCCTCCTTACTGCAGACAACACCATTAAAAAATATATTCGATCCCAGCCTCAGATCACTTACCGTCGCTCTCCATCTTTACGAGATAAAATTACAGCCAGTCACCATGCACCTAAACCAGAGTTTATCTCAACAGCCTTTGGCACATTTCCTTGTGGCCATTGTGATATGTGTGAGTTTATCTACGATACCCGCGAGAACCCACTTCCAAATGGCCAAATACACAAAATTAAACACAAAGTCACCTGTCAGACCATTGGCATAGTATATCTGGCCACGTGTATATGTGGCAGTTACTATGTCGGAAAAACTAAACGTCAATTTTGTGTACGGATCCGTGACCATGTTAAACCCTTATATAAACGCAAGACCTCCACCTCTATCAATCGACATATAGCAAACCACCATAATTTTGACCCCCATGTCATGGGATTTACAGCACTGGAACATATCCCTGTACATGTTAGAGGTGGAGATATAGATCAAAAATTACTTCAACTAGAGACAAAATGGATACACACTCTGGAGGCCACCACATATCCAGGGCTCAATGAATGTATTAGTTTCAAGTCATTTCTATAGCTAAGCCCCTATCTAGGCCAGATATGAACACTCTACAAATCTCTTGTATATTATATATACTGTTTGAAATTTTCAAATTCCTCCCTATGGGGTCTTCTCTTCCCCACTTTAGAGATCTGCCCTGATGAATCAGGCTGTAGCTTCATTTTTACGTAACTCCTTCACTCTGTCACTTACATCATTGGATACTGACTTATAAAATTACTAAATGAAATAATAGCATGCATGTCTATTGTGATACATATATGGCCACATTGCCTTTATGCTTATTTTTGATCTCAGGTCTAATACACTGTGTTGACAATTATAGCTGTACTTTGCGAACTGTCAGAGTGATTTGTGCGGGCACACGCTAGGGACCCTGCCCCTCCTTTTTTATCCCTTTCTCTTATCTTGTTCACTCTCTGTTTATGCCTTGTGTACAGGCGTCCCTTTGGGGCTCTATTTGGACCCCTGGTGTGTTCCCGCCCACTTTCATCTCTCCCATTGTGTCCCGGTCGGGCCCCCCGTGCCTCTGGACACTACATGTGTCCCCCTCCACGCTCTCACATCATCCGTTGGGTACATCTGCCCATCGGCCCTTGTTGGTCTCCATAGAGAGTGCGGACTGCGTCTGGCACTCTAGCCTCTCACATGCGATATACCCAAAGCTGTATGGACACTCAAGGGCACTGGTTTTTCCTCTGCCCGCCTCAGCCACTGCACACTGGGGAGTCTGTTTACATCCCCCAGGTATTACGCTGCGAGTTGCGGCGATCTAATACTGCGCGGTGCCTGTGAGGTGTTTACATACACGTCACCATAGACACCACCGCAATGCCTTCTGGACCTTGTAGGCCCGGACGCATTTGCGAACGGCGCATGCGCAGTGGCTCCAATTTGTCCGCTCACACGTGTGGCAACGTCAGACGCCGCACGTGTGTGGGGGGCATAAGAACGCCGGCATCCCAGGCCACTACACACGCCAGGAATCCACAGGACACCGCCGTATCAGCCATATTCTGATTCAGTAAGCATCACCACTCACTACCCAATCTTGCAGACTTAATTTCTTTTTTCTATTAGCCTACTTACACCATGCTGATGGTATGTTTTGTCTCTCAGCTCATTTTATCTGGCGATTCGATTGGCTGTAACTTCTTTTCCAGCCATTTATCTCAATCTGTCGGAAACATGTCGGATATCTAAATACCTATCCACTGAACTGGCCGTCACGCTCTTCAGGCCAAGTCACGTGATAAACTCTGCTACAAAAATTGTTTTTATCGATTATGCACACCTTGTTCTTGTGATTCTCATGTCTATTTTTAATAATTTGTGTCAATAAAAATAATTTAGATTTTATTCTAAGTATACTGTGTTTCTCTTGGCACCGCTATAATCCCTGTACTCCCTCCCTCTGGCTTGATTTTACCCAATGGACTATATCTCCCAGAAAGGTTTGGAGATAGGAAGGAGAGGAAAAAAATTATCTTCCCAAGTTGCCCGTTGAAATGCATGGTCTTTTGCTTTGCGAGACCTGCATACGGCTAGAGCTGAGGCCTTAGGCATACCACTGTGAGACCAAAGAGAGAAAGCATTGGCAAGTATAGAGACTAGCACTGTGTTATCACTGTCGAGATCTTACTTGCTGCACCTACACTAAAGGAGCACCACTGGGTGAGCCAAGGTCCAGAGCCATGCTGTATCAGGGCAGATGATTCCTTTCCATGCAGGGGGATTTCCATGCTAGGTCACTGAGTCTAGTGAAAGGGTCTTGCAGACATTACCTATAGCCACTAGAGAGACTGAGCCCTTAGGAATTGACCAAAAAACTGTCCCAATGCCCATTACTGCCTGAAGGCCTTACTGTAACTGTTCCCATGTGCACCAATGGTACGATTGGGACTCAACATTAGCTGGCTAAAGATTCAGGACTATAGACTGCCTATTTACAGTTGCCACATAGAGACCTTTGCTAGTTGATTAATAAAGGGGTACCACCCAGGGGTATCCCACAGGGAATAGTAATTTTCTTTGGGTGCACCTTAAGCAGTTGTAATATCCCTATTCACAACACAAGTTAATATTTATATCCTGTGTAAAAGTGTCCTTCGAGCTACTTGGAGTAACTAGTAAAATGTGCCTATTTACAGAAAAAGTGGTAATAATATGTAAAACCAGCAGCAAAACCTAATAGTGTTCACAGTACACAAAATAGACAAATAAAAATATATAAAGTGATCTCATGCGGTATTAAGAATAATCACTCAAAAACACTAAGTGAAATCCACAAAGGGATTAATTAAGTGCCAATACTATTTGCACTTTAAGATTTTGGCACTTTATTAATCCCTTTGTGGACTTCACTTAGTGTTTTTGAGTGATTATTCTTAATACCGTGCAAGATCACTTTATATATTAATATTTATATTGTTTCTACTGTGATCGTGCTGATTTATGTGTAAATTCCTATGCAGTGGTACAGAACTGTAATTTAAGTAGCTTTGACATAGTGACTATACTTTCTAGCAGGCTGTGCCTAAATCTAGTTATAAACAAGGCCAAGGATTAATCCAAGGAATAAAACAAGCTTAACTTACCGACCAGCCTGCAGACAACCAAGTAAACCTGTCTAACAGGTTTGCCTAAATCTACTTTGTTTATTTGTACTCAAACCTCTATTTACTCCAACTCAAGCCAATACATTTAGTTCCTCTCACCACAAAACAGTCTTGTGTAGAGATGTGCGCCATCAATAAATTTGTTTCATTTCGGTCCGTTTCGTTTCGTATTAGAATTAATTAGTATTTCCTAATTCGTGTCCGAAATTTCGTACGAAATACGAATTTTCGCTAGGTTCGTTAACTTTTTGTAGCAATTACAAATGTTGGTTATGATGAATTTATCATTATGAGGGGCTCCCACCATCCCTGTGCTGTGCTGACTTCCTGGGTTTTTAACTTTTAGGTTCGTTAACATTTCGTAACAATTACGAATGTTCGTTAGGAATTTGGATCCAAAATTCCTAAACGAAATTTCATATTTCATACAAAATTCGGAAGCATAGCAATTCGTATTTCTGATCCTCCCGAATGTACGAATTTACGGAAATTCGTACTAATTTTCGATTCGTAGGAAACTAATCGCACATGTCTAGTCTTGTGTTCATTTCCTGGTATTAGCTTGCTACCAAGTCAAAGATGTCTTTGCTTGTGCCTCTTTAAGTGTTTATAGTGATTTCCATTCAACTAGATGTGTCAGCGTGGCAGTGTCAAAGCGCAGAAAAGAGAACCCAAGATACCAAGCGGCTCCTTTTGGAGGTGGCGCTTCACAAAGATAGGTGCTTATTAGCAAAACAGCCATCTCTTTGCTAGTTGCGGTGCCTGGTGGCTGTGCGCTGATGTGACATTGTGACACCCCGTGTGACATTGCAGCTAGGGTTGCATTACAGGGTACCTAGGAAGATGGAACATAATATTACATGTAGCTTGTCCCATTATGAACTGAATACTGTAAAATAGTGCTACGTCTTTTTTTAAGCTATACAACAAGTTTTATTTAAGTTTTATTTATTATTTAATTTCATTGCATAAGGCTCAATTTAATAAGCCTACACACCAAGATAACTAAGGTAGTTATCATTATTTTTTAAAAAGAGGACTGTTATTTGCAGCCATGGAGATTTGAAATGCCAGTCACATACCTAAAGTAATAATCTTTATGCTTGTGCTAGGGTCAGTTCACATGTTATTAGCGTTGGTGCATTGAAATGCCATTCATTTTCAACACTCATGCGTTACAGCACACCACACGCTAGTGCGCTGACCCAAAAAAGGGTCAAGTGCAGAATTATCTACAATTATAATATTCTATATACTCTGCTACACTTTTTATATATGATGTAATTAAGTGCCTAAAAAGTCCACTTAGGGGATCCCCTTTACCTGTATAATTATCTACAATTAGGTGCATTGGCAGCCAATTCAAAATAAAAGTGGTTCTAAATTCTAAAGGCTTTTTACCTTAATGCATTCTCTGCATTAGGGTAAAAAAACTTTACACTATTTGTTCCCTCTTCCTCCTGTTAATTTATCAGGTTCCAAAATATATGTTGGATGCCCTGGATTACATTTTCCTGACACAGCATGACAGCATGTACGTATGGGTAGGCTCCGCCTTCTGCCCTATTCCAGGATCGGTTATACTATATAAGTAAGTCTCCTCCATGCAGGCAGCATTCTTTTTTTTCCCTCACTGCTACAGCCGGTAATGCTGCTGCTGAAAGCAGGATTTTTCTTTTCCCTCACCTTGCTGGATTCATCTGACCAAGCCACACAGGTTCAAGCCTCTCCTGTGTCGAAGCTCCCCGCTGTACAGGCTGTAAATCTCCTATATGGAGGAGACCTCCCCCCTTAGGATCCAGGATGAGGGGGTGATGGCATCTGGCATCTGGTGATGGCATCTGGTCTGTTCTGGTCTTGACTCTACAGTACTAATGATTCCTTTGCGTTTATCACTATTGATATACATGCTGACCTTGATGCTAAAATTAAAGTCAGGATCTGCATAGTTACATTTCCTTAGTACTTTACCTGTTAGTAATGTGTAATTGCTTCAGTTATTTGTGGTACACCACAGAGGGATATGTGGTTTGCTGCTTGTAGTGGTTACAACTGATGTTTTTTTTTTAACAAATACTCCCAGGCATGGCTCCAGTCTTTCAGCTCATCCGTGGGCCAGTAGCAATCAGCCTTCCTAGAAACCAGAGCAATGTTCATTAAGGTGAGGGCAGGTAGGTATAATCTATATCCTAAAAGAGTGAACATCATGGGCATAATGGATT
Organism: Aquarana catesbeiana; assembly: GCF_042186555.1. NCBI lineage: Eukaryota > Metazoa > Chordata > Amphibia > Anura > Ranidae > Aquarana > Aquarana catesbeiana. The sequence goes on along the minus strand of NC_133328.1, from coordinate 411,208,768 downwards.
GTAAATCTCTCCAGCCCTCAACACCAACACCACTTCTCTGGAAGAGGAGAGTCAACCTGCTTCTGCAACAGGGGACAGGTCCTCTTTAGCCCTGAAGGAACCACTATGTATTTAACTGCCAGAAGAGGCAGACCAAGGAAATCTCTTCAATAATCTTAGTGGACTGGTGGTAACTGGTGTGTCAGCCAAAATGCATGCCAAGTTGCAGGCCAGAGGCAGTGGCAAATGGGCAGAGACTGAGAAGGCCTATAGTCACTAATGGTTTCATACCAAGCCTAATCAAACAGCTGCATTTATTTAAAGGCAACCTCTACCTCAGAAGCAGTTGGCCAGGGAGTCTTTATCAGACTGGCCAGATGGGTCAGCCTTAGCTTGCTTCTAGGAAATTGCAATGGCAAGTTGGCATATCAGAAGCAAAAAGTGGATGTTTTAACTCTGTTCAAACTGACTGTGGATCTCTATTCAATATTGCTCAGGTACTAAGCTAATCAAACAACTAAGTCGTTTAAAGGGTACCTCTGCCTCAAAAGCAGCTGGCCAAACAGGCTTAATCAGATTAGCCAGGGGTGCCCTTCTGCTATCAGAAAAGCAATATCTTTTGCAGAGGCCCTGGGACAGCGAATGGATCTGGAGATGAAGAAGGTTCATACTACTATTAAGTAGTGTTTTGTGACCTGCGGTTGAGCTCACTTCAGCAGCCAGACTGTTAGGATCCCAGACAAGATGAAAGCAGAGCTCTGGCCAGTGATAAACTCTCTATGACGGCTGATTCTAGAGTGAAAATGAAGTAGCCAGTGATGCAGTTCAGCCACTGTGGATACAAGACTGTATGCTGTTTTTCTGGTAGTCCGTTGTGGTCAGTTAACCCTTATAGCGCATCCCACAAGTAACACATACCGCTTTTAAGTCAGAGTGGTGACTGTTCAAGTCGGATCCAGTGATTATCTAGAAGGGGGATTAATCCCTTATGTGAAATCGCCAATGGCCAGAGGATAGCCAAAAGGCAAAGTAATGAAGATTGAATGACAGGTTAAACCTGGGAAAATTATAGAGGAGAATAAAGAATCAATCATCTTTATTTGTCTGTCTAAACCCAAGTCGCCCAGTAGGCTGAGCTGACAGAATTATATGTAAATTCAAGCTTTAGGATCCGTGGGTCCCGTGCATTAAGGAAGCCATTGGAATTTTCATTCCTCTCCTCCAACTCATTGCATTCCCTCCATGATGCATTAGAGCACAAGGGTTATGACTGCATCTTCTTTAGTCAAAAGTAAGACTTGGTCAACAAGCAGAAGGGTTAGGATCCAAAACTGCATATGGCATTGTTGCAATCAATCTCTCCAGCCATCAGTAAGGCTTGGCTTCCACAAATCATACCCCATGATTTCCAAGGAGTACCGTTCATAGCGGTGCAACTTCAAAGTAGTCCCTACACTACTTTGATGCGACTTGGGGCCATGGACCTCAAGAATACCCAGGCATTGCTTCAAGTCTCATAAAAGTCGTAGTAAAATTACACGATATTTAGGTTGCAATAGTGGAAACCTAAGACTGTAGATTGTCTTTAGACCTAGCAGGTGTTTGTGTGTGTGTATATACTGTATACACACTTCGAGACACCCATGTTTCTGCAAGTACCTTTGCTTGGCCGTCGAGAGTTCACTAAGAGTTCATCTGGCAGACTGCAGCCTTTCCACAAACTCCGGGTATTTCCCAGGATATTGGGTCCAGTAGTGGCCGTCTTGCGGCAGCAAGGACTTCTGGTGAGCCTTGTTTGGGCAACAACATGGCGCAATGTCTTCCAGGTCCTGGGAAAAAAGTTCTAGTTCAGACTCTGGGAGGAGCCATCATCAAGAGACCAACTAGTCTCATTACAGCAATGACCTACCTGGAAGCAGTTCTGAATCCCTGAAGAATACAGCAGAGTTACCCTCAGAGAGAGCAACAGTATAAGTATCTCACTTGAACAAATTATAGCTCTTTCCCATTGGTTGCATCCCACGATCGCAAAAGGGGTAAAGTAGCCGGTAGTAACCCATGTGGTCCGAGACGCCCAAGGGAAGGTTGTCAACTGTATTAACTGGTTTTGTAGTAAGGGAAGACTTGCTTCCTGTTCCAGGAACAGTCACTCCACAGAGGAGATAAGTCCCTTTTTGGGAGGTAGCTAAGCTAGCTAATCTTTCAGCTTATCAGCTACTAGGCATACCAATCATCACAATCTATTACTTGTCGGATATTCATGCCAATGGAGGACAAGGTGTCCAAAGTGAGAGTTGCAGTGGTTGCAGACTGAAGTCCTTCCAAAAATGCAACAAAGAGATCCTCGGCTATGTTGCAAAGAAGTCTTAAGTTACAAAGCCATTGGATGCCAAGGGATAGTCTCCAAACCAACAAGCCAGTCAAGGGATCGGCAACAAAAAAAGGCTATCGGGATATTGATCTGACAGTAACCTTGGTGGCTTCCCAGAGGTGGAAGCAGTGAAACTACTGACATCCAGCTGGGTCTGCAGATTAGCCAGTATGTATATTGAACAAACTTAATAGTCTTCAGGATCCTGATCAGGATCCGCAGTCGTTCAGTGGTGATGAGGACAATAATTGCCCGGTGGCCTGCAGGCCATGATATCCACGGGTACAGTCTCAGATCTGAGAACCCTCTATTCTCCTTCCGGAGATCCAACACCTCATACAGCGGGGCCAATGGTATCTTCCAAATCCAGACAAGTTATATCTAGATTCTAGAGACCAAGAAGTGAAGGCTCACCTGGAAGTCTCACCTTTAGTGTTTGAAATCCTATGGAGGTCAGGGCGCCTACTCCAAACTTCAAGTACATTAGATCCGAGGAAACCCTACAGAATTTAAAGGATTGAAAGGATGGAATCCTCTGGAATCCTCTGTTCCCTGCTGTAAGGATTGAATTGTATACAAGTAAGCATAGAGACGGCATTAAAGGATAGATGATCGTGTACTCACTCTCTGGGATCCAGTAACTGTTGCATATGTAGCACTGACAACTTTTGTTTTTAGTCATAAGCGTGTTATAAGGGTATAAGTTGATCTAGTGCCATCTAGTGGACAATTGAAAAGGTATAATACTTTTATGTTTCATGATTAAGAGAAGTGACATGGAAGTGATTGATTGTTTACTTCTGAATATTAGCTATGACCTACTCACAATGCTCCTTGACAAGAGAAGAACTGAACTGCATTGTGGGAGGATATAAAAGGGCTGGGAGCGGCCATCTTAAGTCTCTTGTTCCTGGGATGCGTGGCCTGCCAGCAGGACTCTGTGGGTGTGTGTGTCCCACAGGGTTGCGGCCTACCTTGTGAAGGAGCGGAGCAGCAGCAAGGATCCTGCCATCGTATCACAGTGTGCTGAAGCAGCAGAAGTGATTGTTCCGGAGACCCGTGGGGGAGGTAACCAAGGACTCCTGGTCGTTAGTGAACGGAACAGTGTGACAGCATGGTGGTGGCTCCATACGGACTGAGAACTGCTGAAATGGAGACATCCATCTGCCTGGATCCCGTGTGGTGAGAGGGTTAACACCCAGAAGTTTGTTTAATATTACACACATTTAGAACTTTCACAGATTGTTGCTGGGACAGATAATCCCACGGAACAAGTTGAGTTGGAGAATATTACATTTGCATAGACTATAATATTCAAGTGCTAACACTAGAAGTCTATCTTCTTCGTATAAGAACTCTTAATCAGTTTGCTGGATTACAATTGCCTTTGTGTATTACCTTACACTGCGCAACACCTCAGAAGAACTCTCTGTGGATTACGATTACCATTTATTAGCTAACGAAGATTGAAGACGTCAAGACTATCTCTTATTATTGCAGGGCCCTGCATCTAGTTACAAAGGATAGTGACTTTACGGTTTAGAGCAGGGGGAGCTCCCTGGTATAAATATATATTTAGGTATATTCTGTGTATGTTATCAATATTGTCATAACTATTTACTATACTGTTACACTACGTTGGTGTGATAGTGTAGTCACTGTAATAACTTTCTATATAAAATATATAATTTATCCAAAGAAAGAAGTCATTTTGGTTATTACAGAAGTTTGTGTGCAGTGTTATTTCTCCTGCAGGTGGAGCTACAAGCACCCAGGTAGAGGTAAATATAAATATAAGTGTATATTGTGGGTTAAAGTTGGTAATAATATCATTACAACACTGCACTACAGCTGTGTCAAGGGGATTGAACAACTTAAGAGGGGTGAATAGAAGAGAGGACAGGCCCAATAATAAACCAGCAGCTCCACCGAGAGTTATTGCTACACATATATTGGCAAACCAATTCCGAAAGACCTGGGCAGATTGTCCTTTCCCCCCTGGGGTCTTCCAAATAGTGTGGGACACATTGTCTCACTCTCCATTCAGAGGGATAAGACATCCTCAATATGGCCAGTAACACTGAAGAAGTATTTTGTATGGCTAATAGGATCTCAGATATCCAAGTGTCAAACCATAAACTACCTTGTTGCTGAAATTATCAGGCAAAATGTCTTTAGTCTCTTCCTCAGCACTATACAGAGGTCTGCATGTTTGCATCTGGGTTAGAACATCATCTTTCTGGCATATCCAAACTAAAGTGGTTGAAGTACCACAAGCATTGGAAATAGATTCAAGGTTGAAGAGAGACAAAGAATTGGCCCTTCTTCAAGGAGCAAACAATAGGCTCTTCAGGCCTAACGGCATCAGAAGAAGACAATCGCTGTCCATTAAAGAGAATGGCAGTGGTGCGGATCAAGTTAGTCAAGGGGCTTAGATGGCTAGGACAAATCCATCAATTGAGGACAGAGACCGCTTTCCCAGATGGATTGTGCATCTATGGACGAAACTCCAAAGGAGTCCCTCCAGAACTAATATGTAAACTACGACCTGGTCTATATTTAACACATTGGAGGCCCATTTTTGTGGACCCAGCGGCCTTAGCTACAATACATTTCAGTCGTTAGTGGGGCTAGATCTAATCCTCGACTTAAACACTTCAGCATTACCCACCCTTGTTGTCTGGTGATTTTGTACATCCCATACGTATATGCTGTCATGCTGTGTCAGGAAAGAGGAAAATGTTATACTTACCTGACGGTAATTTTCCTTTCCTGATACAAAGCATGGTAGCATATAGGTCCCTCCTTAAAGGGCTTCGCAGTGATACTAAGTTACGAGAATGCTGCCTGCAGGGAGGAGACTTACTTATATAGTATAGCCAGTGATGGAATAGGGCATACGTATATGCTGTCATGCTTTGCATCAGGAAAGGAAAATTACTGTCAGGTAAGTATAACATTTTCCTCTTTCTAACACCTAATCTATTCTTAAAAATGGGATACATTGTTTACAAAGACTACAAAGCTGAAAGTTCTAAGTTGCAGAACTGGCACATCTCAAAATGAAAAAAATAAATAAATCTAGATTCAAGGGATAACTGTAGTTATAAAAAAAAAAAACTAAACCCAACAGCCCCCCCCCCCCCCCCCATCCCCCCTTCATTGCATTTCCACGCTATTAATACCCCCTTTATATAAATATTTATGCCAGTATGGAATTTATGCTTATTGATGTTATGGGATCAATTGTGTTTTTTTGTTTGTTTTGTTTTGTATGGCTTTTAGCATTGTGCGTTGTACAAAGCACAACTGGAAACTAGATGTGAGCTCCATGAAATATGTCAACCCACCAGACAGCTTCTGTCAAGACGAACTAGGTAAGCAACTGACAATAATCAATGTGCTCCCTTTTTACGACTGAAGTAGCAACCTCTAAATGGCTTAGTTAACAGCAACTTTAAACATAAGAATTCCAGTGTCTTATATGAAACCCCTAGGATGCACCAAAACATGAGTATGGTTTTTTTACCTTTTTTTTCAGTACAAAATATTATATCTTCATACCATGACAGTGTCTTTTTTTTCTAAAAATGTTGTTTGCTGTAGTTAAATACATTTAAAAAGCCATATGTTAAAATGCTCATAACATACTATATGTTAAAATGTTATAACAAATGCATTTTTAAATCACAGATGTATACAGTAGATACACAGTTAGATTTTGTTCGAACTGTCATATGGAATTTCTGAAAAATCAATTACATTCTTTCTTACCTCTACTGAATTTTATTTGAAAGCCCTTAAAATGTCACCCAGCCCTGCTATTTGAATGGAATCACAGACTTATGGATCATGTTTCGTCACAAGATGTACGATTTTTTTCCAAACAAAAACCACTTTCACAGTTAGAATTTCATTTGGAAAAATTTTCTATCCTGTTCCTTCAAATTGGCAACAACTGATGTCTATTTGACCACATTAACCATTAGAAAATACAAAAACATTCCAAATCCAGCTAGTTTATGGCCAACTTTGGCACTATGCTTTAGAATACAATTGGGTACAGATCTGATTTTTTTCAATATACATCTGTCCACTAGATTTCAGAAATATTCTGTGATTATTATAATACAAATAAAAGCACAACATGTTTTGAAAACATTATATAGATTACTTTACAATTCTTTCTATTAAACATTGGATGCAACTTTTTTCTTTTGCTACTTCTAAAATTACAGATCCAACAATTCTGTATATTGTTATAGAAAAAAAATTACAGAACGATTTATGTATTTTTGGATATGCACTTTTATTTTAAATTACTCACATACATAAGAAAATATGGTTAAATGTAATATTCGAATGATTACTTGGATATGGCATTTTGCAACTTGCTCTTTCGTTTGGCCCCTTCACACAGGCTCCTCCACTAAGTGTATTCTGCTTGCTCAGTGGGGGATCGGTCCGCTAATCCCCGCTGAGCAGAGGTCTGTTTCACTATACAGAGCAGACACGGACACCATCCCGCTATGACATGTTTGTTATTTTGAAAAAAAATCTAACCTTTACAACCCCTTTAACCACTTCAGCCCTGGAAGATTGGCTGCTGAATAACCGGTCCATTTTTTACGATTCGCCACTGCTTTGCTTTAACTGACAATTGCGCGGTCGTGCGACGCTGCACCCAAACAAAATTGATGTCCTTTTTTTTCCCCACAAGTAGAGCTTTCTTATGGTGGTATTTGATCGCCTCTGCGGTTTTTATTTTTTGTGCTATAAACAAAAAAAGAGCGACAATTTTGAAAAAAAACAATATTTTGTACTTTTTGCTATAATAAATATCCCCATCTTTTTTTTTAAAGCAAATTTTTTCTCAGTTTAGGCCGATATGTATTCTTCTACATATTTTTGGTAAAAATAAAAAAAAAAAAATCGCAATAAGCGTATATTTATTGGTTTGCGCAAAAGTTATAGCATCTTCAAAATAATGGATAGATTTATAGCATTTTTATTATATTTTATTTTTTTTACTAGTAATGGCGGCGATCTGCGATTTTTATCGGGACTGCGACATTATGGTGGACACATCGAACACTTTCGACACATTTTTGGAACCATTGGCATCTAAGGATGGGCTTTATGTTCGGGTCGAACATGAGTTTGACTCGAACATTGGCCAAATAGCGAACAATTTGGGGTGTTTGCGGCAAATTCAAAAGCCGCGGAACACCCTTTAAAAGTCTATGGGAGAAATCAAAAGTGCTAATTTTAAAGGTTAATATGTAAGTTATTGTCATAAAAAGTGTTTGTTTGGGGACCTGGGTCCTGTTCCAGGGGACATGTAACAATGCAAAAAAAAAGTTTTAAAAATGGCTGTTTTTTCGGGAGCAGTGCTTTTAATCATGCTTAAAGTGAAACAATAAAAGTGAAAGTGAAATATTCCTTTAAATTTCGTACCTGGGGGGTGTCTATAGTATGCCTGTAAAGTGGCGCATGTTTCCCATGTTTACAACAGTCCGAGGGCAAAATGACATTTCTAAACGAAAAAAAAGTCATTCAAAAGTACTCGCGGCTATTAATGAATTGTCGGGTCTCTGCAATACACATAAAAGTCATTGAAAAAAACGGCATGGGATTCCCCGACAGTCCCTTACCAGGCCCTTTGGGTCTGGTATAAATATTAAGGGGATCCCCGAACCAAAATATAAAAAAAAATGCATGGGGGTCCCCCCAAATTCTATACCAGGCCCTTCAGGTCTGGTATGGCTATTAAGGGGAACCCCGCACCAAAATGTAAAAAAAAAAATGGCGTGGGGGTCCCCCTCAAAATCCATGGATTTTAAGGGGAACCCAGCACCGAAATTTTAAAAAAACATGGCGTGGGGGTCCCCCTAAAAATCCATACCAGACCCTTATCCGAGCACGCAACCTGGCAGGCCACAGGAAAAGAGGGGGGGACGAGAGAGCGCACCCCCCTGAACCGTACCAGGCCACATGCCCTCAACATGGGGAGGATGTCCCCGTGTTGATGAGGACAAGGGCCTCATCCCCACAATCCTTGCCGGTGGTTGTGGGGGTCTGTGGGCGGGGGGGCTTATCGGAATCTGGAAGCCCCCTTTGACAAGGGGCCCTCCAGATCCCGGCCTCCCCCCTGTGTGAATTGGTAATGGGGTATGGTAATGTACCCCTACCATTTCACAAAAAAAGTTTAAAAAATGTTAAAAAAGACAAGAGACGGTTTTTGACAATTCCTTTATTAATGTCTTCTTTCCCGCTTCTTCTTCCTTCTTCTTCTGGTCTTCCTTCGGTTTTCTTCTTCTTCCTCCATCTTGTTCTTCCCCCGCTTCTTCCTCTATCTTCCTCTGCTTCTTCGTCCTGTCTTCTCCGGCATCTTCCTCCGGTCTTCTCCTCTGGCATCTTCCTCCGGCTTCTTCCCTGCTTCGACCTCTGGACAATCCGCCTCAATGGGAGGCTCCCGCAGTGTGACGCTTCTGTTCTGTGACAGTTCTTATATAACTGAGGGTAGGGCCACCCGGTGACCCCGCCCCCTCAAACGCACGGGGACTTCCCTATGGCTTTCGCTGTGGTGTCAGAGGGGGGCAAGGTCACCCGTTTATGTAATGAGTGACCCCGCCCGCCTCTGACACCAATTGCACAAAATAATAAAAAACTGCTGATACCATCCACTGCCCTACAGACACCAACCTCTGCCCTACTGACAAGTCCAATGCTCTACTGACATCATCCACTGCCCTACCAACACCGTCCATGTTTTAATACATTTGAGGTGCACACCCTAATGCAACAGGCTGTGCACACCTATGGTTTGGGCAATCCCTTATATGTTATGAGCACAAGTATTGTTAAAGTAAACGTGCTATCAAGCTGATAGAAGAATTTAAAAGTAGGCACAAGCCATCTGTATCTGGAGTGCTCAATTTATGAAAAACAGGTATGGAGTCAGTGCCTGAATTTGGAACTCTAATGTTAGATTTCTGGTCTGGTGACAATGGTCACCAGGGAAAATAGTAAACGTGAATCTTCCTAGCAGGGGTCACAGACAATATGGAATGCATTCAAGGGCTTTATTTTACCACTTCCGGACAGCCCACTGTTGTTATACAATGGTACTTTGAAGAGGAATATCGTTGTTATGGCAGCATCTAGCTGCCATAAACCCGGTATCCTCTTCTTCAGCGGGCGGACTGCTTTAAGATAAAAGTGGTCTCTGCAGCAGATTCGCTGCAGAGATAACTCTAATCGGCTGCGGGAGAGGGGCCCATCCCCCTATGGTTCCCTCCGCCGCTTACCGGAGCTGTCGGCAGCAGCGGAGGTGATCGGGTGTTATCCCTAGCCTGACATGGAGACGAGTGAGGGGAAGATGGGCCTCCACCCGTCTCCATATCATTGCAGGGCAGAAGCGACATCAAAACGTCGGGGCCTTTTTTTTTTTTTTTTTGTATTTTTTTAAATGACAAAATTTTATTTATTTTTTTATTGCATTTTTTGTGTCTTTTTGACCCCAGAGCTCATATTTAAGAGGTCTTGTCATGCATTTTTTTCTATTACAAGGGATGTTTACATTCCTTGTAATAGGAATAAAAGTGACACAATTTTTTATTTTTTTTTTTAAGAGAACAGTGTAAAAAAAAAAGGTAAAATAAATAATAAAAAAAAAATTTCAAACGCGCCCCGCCACGACGCGCTCGCATGCAGAAGCGAAAGCATACGTGAGTAGTGAGCACCCGCACATGAAAACGGTGTTCAAACCACACATGTGAGGTATTGCCGTGATCGTTTTTTAAACGTCGCCTATGGAGATTTTTAAGGGTAAAAGTTTGTCGCCATTCCACGAGCGGGCGCAATTTTGAAGCGTGACATGTTGGGTATCAATTTACTTGGCGTAACGTTATCTTTCACAATATAAAAAAAAATTGGGCTAACGTTACTGTTGTCTTATTTTTTAATTCAAAAAAGTGTATTTTTTCCAAAACAAAGTGTGCTTGTAAGACCGCTGTACAAATACGGTGTGAAGTATTGCAACAACCGCCATTTTATTCTCTACGGTGTTAGAAAAAATGTTTGGGGGTTCTAAGTAATTTTCTAGCTCTGATGAAGGGGGGAGGAGGGACCAGGAAAGCCAAATTAAAAGCATATTTAACATCAGCTCTAATATTTTCAGTGTCCTATATTGCAGTGGTCCCCAACCTTTTCAGTGCCAGGGATCGGTATTGTGCGGCCATATTTTCCAGAGGGACTGAGGGTGGGTGGGGGGTCGAGTTGTGGTTGGTGGCGATGGGGGCTGGGTAATAGTGTTGCCATTTACCATACGGTATTAACAGGAATTTCCATGCAGTCAAACCTTTTTGCTAATGATCTGTATTTAGATTTGACTGCACAGAGACTCCTATAGGAACACTATCAGTGAGTGGATCACTGCTGCTGACCTACAGCCGAGTCCCGCCTGGGTCTTGATTTGGCCAGGCTCTGAGTGGATTGGTGTGGAGTGGCCTGACCGCAGGGTGTCTCCTGCATGGCCCATTATGAGACCTCCGTGCTGATGCTGTATCAGCAGAGCCACCGCTAGAGGTGCGAGGTCAGCACTGGTGATTTGGTCTCCACCGCCATGGAGGGAAAGAAAAAAAAAGAGGTGGAGCCCGGGCAGCAATAAAGGCGGCCACCAATAAAGCACGAGCTGCCGCCAACCCCCCTTGCTTCGCGACCTGGCCCCCAATAGGTCACAGACCGGCCACGGCCCGGGGGTTAGGGACCCCTGCTATATTGGAACCCTCTAAAATTCACTAAAACAAGAATATAATTTTGAAATAAACTGAATTTATCCATGTCTTATGACATAGTCTTTTTTTGTCAAAAATGTTAATTGCTTTAGTTTTCCTGCAATTTTGGTAAAGCAAAGGCTCCATGGGGAATAGTGGAGCAATATAGAAAACAGATATAAAACAAATTATTGTCAGGGCTGGGCTCAGCTCTCCTTTCTTAGTGCTCAGGTTGCTCAGCTGTCGGTTAATTGCCAGCACTCATCGTTGCACAGTGGCTCACCTGGTGTTCATTTCCTGCTCTTCAGTGCAGCCCACAGCCAGACCCTTCTGGCTATTTAAATTGCCTGGCTCATTCATTCAGTGCCTTTGCCTTGGTTAACATATCTAGAGACTCTCTGCTGTGTTCCTGTTGAAGACTTGCCTGGCTGACATCCCTTCTGGTTCCTGATCCTGTCTGCTGCCTCCGACTACACTGATCTCTGGCTTCCTGATTTCCTGACTTGTTCTGACTACCCCCTCTGGCTACCGAACCCTGACTAGGTTTTGACTACGTTTACTATGTGTACTATTTTTACTACTTTATTAAAAGGTGTGTTTTTTTTACTGCATTTTCTGTCTCTGTCTGTTTCATGATACCTGAGAATTATACATGCATTTTGTATGCTTTTTCACATGTTCTCTCCCCTCAGAAAACACATGTTAAAATATACTGGAACAAGTCATAAAATGCACATTTAACACATATGCATTTTTAAATCATAGATCCAGACAGTAGATGACGAATGTTAGAAAAATGCACTTACAGAGATGATTTGCCATGTACTGGGGATTTGGACACACAAATACAGGGGATTTTGATTTTTAACCTTGCCTCAGCCAAATGTCTTTTTTTTTCTTTTTCTTTTTACTCAATTTATTTTTATAAAATTTTCACTGACCGAGAAAAAGTACAAAAACAGAAGAAAAAAAAGAAATAAAAGATAAAAGAGAAAATACAAAAATCCTTTGCGTGTGTGTAATATATATATAATCAAATAATGGGGTGAGTTCAGTGGTGGCTGGTGATCCAAATTTTTGGGGGGGCGCAAACTGAAAAATTCTGAAAAAAACCCCATCAATTGCAGCCTCACTGTGCCCATTAAATGCAGCCACTGTGCCATCAAATGCTCCCACTGTGCCATCAAATGCTCCCACTGTGCCCATTAAATAAATAAAAGAGGGAATCACCGCGCTATATGATGTAAACAATGAGCAATCAAGTAAATAAACAAATGACAAACAATTGAAAAGAAGAGCAGCCGCTTATATGTGAGATACACACATTAAACAGTAAATAAACAAAAGAAAGCAGCGCTGTAATTTGAAATATAAATAAATCACAAATAGTGAATAGTGATAAATAAAAGTCCAAAACAATCAAGTGCCAAATAAAGTCCGATAGGTGAAAGGAAATCTTCAAAGTGCAATGGATAAACCGGGCAACTGAGCCCCTTGATAGGCAAATAAGGTGGAACTGGATGGACCTTCACCACACCACAGTGTTAAGTATAAAATGGGCGCTTACCAAATGGCAAGCTTAAAGAGCTTGTGACCTTAACCCGGTCGGGGCCTTTCTTGAGAAGGGGACACCGTTTGGACACTTCCTCAGACCGTGGATGGCTCACTATCCTCCGCAAAGGAAACCAGGATGCAGGGAAGGCTATGCCCATAACCTGGAGTTAATCTCACAAACAATGCCCCAAAAAAGAAGGAAGAGCAACATAGCGTAATCCTGGATGGATATTTATTTAAAAGACTTTAAAATTACACTTACAGTGTGTTGGATAAAAAACAGCATGGAAAGCCGGCCGGCTAGCACGAACACCCGTCCTACAGACGGTGGATACGGCACGTCAGCACGTCAGCACGCCCGACGTACGTTTCGTCACACTTCTGACGTCGTCTGGGGCACGGGCGACGCACTGACGTGTCGCACATATATACCAAACAAATACAACCAAGCCTCGAAGTCAACAAAGGCCGGAAATCACCTTGCGCTCCGCCAAGTAAGGGCGGAAGATATAGAAACGCCATCTTAGTTAGGGGATCCCATACTCTAACGGATACCGTTCAGTTAATATAGTAAACGTTGCAAATTAATGGGAATAGAAGGGGAAACGGGAGCAGACAAAAATTGCCCATTAAATGCTCCCACTGTGCCTCCCCCACCCGCGGTCTGCCTGGCACTTACCCTGTCTCGATGGGGCAGCAGGTGATGGCGGTAAGCGATGTCTTCCTTGCTCCTCCATGTCCTCGATGTCTTCTCCCGTCCTCTCTTATGATTGAAAGCCTGATAGTTGTCCAATCACAGCGCCTGTCGTTTGAGCCAATCAGGTGATGGGTAACAGACCTGAGCACCTGATTGGTGGATAGGCGGTTCATTGTTAGGAAAGTGAATATTCATTCGCTTTTCTAACACAGCTGGGTGAACTGCGAGCGCCAAGAATGGCGCTCACTGTTTACCTTTTTTGACACCTATTAGAGCCTATGGCTCTAATCAGGTGCTTCAAAAACACCCCCCCCCCCCCCCGCCGCTGTAATTCAGGCACCCAGCGCCCGAAAATGGGCCGGGCGCCTGAATAGGGGGTGGCATTGGTGGCCATGGATATATTCATGCAATACATGAATCTATCTATTGGTGATAGAGGGGATGGCTGGAGAGGGGAGCTGCGCCCTTATGGATGCACCGCCACTGGATAAGTTACTTGCCTTTTTAGCTCTGTGCTTTCCAGGAGCAGTGTCACGGTGGGCTCCCAATGATCCACCAATATTCAGTAGAAAAAGACAATGGGACACAATCTCCAATGCAAAAGTTTTTTACTGAAAAATCTTCAAGACATATATAATGTGGCAGCCACTGTACAGTTACGAGCATTGGCGGCCTGTCAATAGGGGGAGCAGGGGCGCCGCCCCCCAAAGCCAGTGATCAAAAAAATAAAAAATAAAGAAAAGGAACTTTTTTTTCTTTTTTGTTTTTATATTTTTTTTTTTAGTGCCTGCGGGCACTGGACACACAGGTGTCTATGGGAAGCATGACGTTTCTGCAATCATGTGATTGCAGCTGGGAAGCTTGATTGGCTTCCTTTAGCCTTTCCTCAGGGCGCAGAGCTGCGTGCCCCGACCTTCCCACTATACAATTATTCTTTGTGGTTTGCGGAGCTGTGGAGGACATAGGGCGGTGCTTTTAGCTGAACTTCTTCACTTCCGGTCTCGCTGGTCAACTTTTCCCGGTCCCATGGTAGTGGAACACAAGGATTGAGCCTCTCTGAAGTCGGCTGGCTGGCCATCAGACACTCCTGTACACCTCCCCGCCTGCTGCTACCTAGCCCGGAGAACACACGATTAGACAGTGGAGTGCCCAGGGCTATCGCTGGCCAGCCTGCATACAGGTAGGTGACCAACTGGCCATCCATCCAGTGTTCTATCCATGGCTGCTGATAAGGGGGGCCCCTGGGCTGGGGGGGGCATCAGTTCATTGGGAGAGCTGGGGAGACTGTAACTGGAGGGACTATTTTTTCTATTTTGGCTCCTATATGGATTTACACTGGCCGCATTTTCCGATAGTAAATTTAAAGTCCCGGCTCTCTCAGTCCCTGTGCTGCTGGCGGAGGAATGAATTGACTCACACACTGCCTGCCTCCTTCAGCAAGTAAGTGCTGAGGAAGTCAGCAGGAGAAGAACGGTGGCAGGCTCAGGTCCGTGCAGCAGTCAAAGGCAGCAATCCATGTCCTCCATCCATCTCCCTGTGACAGACTTGGCAGCCAGCAGTGCACACAGAGGGATACCTGGAAACACACAGAGAAGGTATAGTACATGCAGGGCCAGGACTGGGGGGAGGAAGGGGCACCTGCTATGCTATTGTCACTATCCCGACTCCATAGTAGGAATGAAATAATGAAAGGAATTATCTATTCTATGGCCACCTTAAATGAGTGCAGAGAATGTACTGAGCTGCTGAACAGGTAAAAGAGATAAAAAGTAATCTGAGATGGAAAGGGTGTCAGTCAGACAGTCAGTGATTGGACCCTTAGATAGGAATGCCCATATCTGACACCACACTTTTAAAGAAGACCTTAGGGGCTCATTCACACAGCTGGGAGGGGCAGTACAAGCAGGTAGTTGAGCTGAAGTTTTACCACCCCCAACCACCCCACCTGAAAAGAGATGCAGCCACTCAGTGCTGGGTACAGCGGTGGGGCAGATGTGAAAGGAGGTGTATTGGTGGGACAGGTGAGCAGGGGGTTACAGTGGTGGGACAGATGAGCAGGGGGGGGTCAATGTTGGGGCAGATGAGAAGGGGGTTACAGTGGTGGGAAAGATGAGCAGGGAGAGTTCAGTGTTGGGGCAGATGAGAAGGGGGTTCAGCGGTGGGACAGAAGAGCAGGGGGGTACAGCGGTGGGGCAGATGTGAAAGGAGGTGCATTGGTGGGACAGATTAGCAGGGGGTTACAGTGGTTGGGCAGAAGAGCAGGGGGGACAGAGGTGAGGCAGATGTACAGGGGGTACAGTGGTGGGGCAGAGGAGAAGGGAGGTACATTGGTGGGATAGGTGGGACAGATGTGCAGGAGGTACAGTGGTGGGGCAGATGTGCAGGAGGTACATTGGTGGGGCAGATGAGAAAGGGGATTACAGTGGTGGGGCAGATGAGCAGATAAGTTCAGTGTTAGGACAGATGAGAAGATGGTTCAGTGGTGAGACAGAAGAGCATGGGGGTACGGCGGGGAGCAGATGTGTAGGGAGGTACAGTGCTGGGGCAGATGAGAAAGGGGGAACATTGATGGGGCAGATGAGCAGGAGGTTACAGTGGTGGGACAGATGAGGTGGGGCAGATGTGCAGGATGCAAAAATGTATGATTATTCCTGCGCTACCATGTTTGGAAAAAAAGGAGCTAATGGACAAGCTGCCTACATCGGATAGGGTACACCCTGCCCCTAATGGTTAGTGACAAACAAATTAAAACGTGGTGCTGCGCTCATCCAACAAGAACATAGTAAATGAAATACTATAAAATACTTGAAAAATATAAAAATAAAAAACCAAGGTGACAGTGCTAGTAGTACACTAATCCAATAACATAAAATGATGCAAAAATACCAAAAAAGTGACAGTGCTTATGATATCATGCTAGTATAAATTAATAACTAGTAGCTGTGGTATAACAAATAAATCAGCCCATATGTAACCGAAAACATGTGCAAGGTAATAACAGTGAATCAGAGTGCAATTAACAGCCCCAATCAGTAAATAAAGTGCAAATGAGTGGACTGAATCTTGAGCTGGACTGGTAAAACAATGCAAGTAATGTGCACGTCTAGCATACAACACGCAAAAAATAGACAAAGTGACTAGTGCAAAACAACATAAAATCCTTTGTGACAAATGGCTAAGAATGTCCAAAGTAAAGTGCACATATAGCAGTCCTCTTGAGGGGAGTGAGGTGACTGGAACAAGTATACAGTGATGTTTCCTCTTCGTGCAATAAACCACACACTTATAAGTAGTGGCTCCTTACCTTCAGGTAATGG
Organism: Aquarana catesbeiana; assembly: GCF_042186555.1. Classification (NCBI taxonomy): domain Eukaryota; kingdom Metazoa; phylum Chordata; class Amphibia; order Anura; family Ranidae; genus Aquarana; species Aquarana catesbeiana. The sequence goes on along the minus strand of NC_133328.1, from coordinate 411,192,073 downwards.
GGTAACAGCATAAACCAATAGTAGGAATAATGGCCCTTTCTCCTGGTGCAGGGGCTAGATCCTTCCAGGTGATGGAATACCAACGTAAGACCAGTATATGGGGGCGACAACCTTCAATCCTATGAGTGACAGCCTTCCGCAGGCAACACTATTATAATTGCGTCATTCTGGGGCATGGCTAACTTGAATGCTTCATTGAGCACATCCAGGAGCTCAGGTAGCAGGATGTGACCGTAAGACGTATACAACCCCAATTCCAAAAAAGTTGGGATGCTGTGTAAAATCTGATGAGTGAGATAGCTAAAGATCCATCAACATCATCCGGTTTTTTTTTTTGAAAATTTCTTTTCATTAAGTATTTTCAATAGCATAAATACAGCTGGGTGCGTCAACATGACACCATACAATCCATACCCCCAACTACCCCAGTCCCCCCCCCCCCCCCCCAACTTGCCACAGCTCAAGGATATATGCTACCTAGGTACGTAAATTAATCCCAATCTCCACACATATTCCATTTGTTGTATCACAGTAAATTCCTCCTTTCCTTCTATAACCTCATACCGAATGTCACTTCAATTATGTAAGTATGGCGTAGTACACCTTTAAACCTTCCCAACAAGGATTTATCCGTTACAAACTAAATTTTATGGAAGTGTCTCCTACCCCACCGTAGTATCAGCTTCCCACCATACCTTCCATATTTTATCAAACTTTTTCTCACATCCCCTCGCTCTATACGTGGACTTGTAGAATGGTAGCATTCCATTGACTAACTGTTTCCAAAACCTACTCTCTGGAGCATTCTTATTCTTCCATTTAAGTAAAATTGCTTTTTTCCTGTAAAAAAGGAGGATGGTAAGTAACATTCTTAGAGCCCTAGTTGGGACCACCTCTTCCACCAGTCCCAGTAAGCAAACCTTAATTGACACTGGAATGGGTACTGATATCAGCTCTGAGATACATTGTGTGATTTCCTTCCAATATGCTTGAATGAGCGGGCATGACCAGAATATGTGCTCCGCATTGGCTGGAGAGAAGGAGCATCTCCAGCACTTTGCCAAGTCACTGCCATATATTTTTGCAAGCCTAGCCGGTGTATAGTAGCTTCTGTGTAAAAATGTAAATTGTATCAGTCTGTCTCTTGCTGAAACTAGATAATTAAACGGTTGTGACCATAAGTCATCCCAATCTTCCCCCTGTAAGTCCGGAACCTCTGCCTCCCATTTAGTTCTAAAATTAAGTACTGCCTTAGGAGTAGTCTTGAAAAATTCTTTATAGGTCACTGAGAGGATTTTAGGCAATTCCTCCACGGAGAGCATAGTTTCGAGTGCCGAAGGCAGGGACTCCACCCTCAACTCCTTGTTTTTGATATGCGTGTCTGAGCTGGAGGAACCTGAAAAGGTAGGAGTTAGGTAAGTCATGTCTGGCCTTAAGTTGAGGAAAAGTCAGAAGTTCACCAAATGATGTAATATCTTTGAGTGTTTTAATACCCTTGACTGCCCAGATCACAGGGTCCGGCATGATGTAAAATTGTGGTAGTAGGGTATTCATCCATAACGGAGAGGACGGAGACATCCCTTGATAACTAGGAGATGCTAATTTTACCGCCAGTCCCCATGCTCTAATTGTGGCTATCATTGTCATTGTGATTGGTAAATCTATTTTGGTGCCCCTAAACAAGGCCAACCGTAGGCTTTCATATGACCCAAGATGAGCCGATTTCAAAACTGTGGCCGCATCCCCATCATCCGACAATAACCATCTGCGGACAAACACCATTTGCCCTGCCAGATAATACTTATGCCAGTCCGGTAAAGCCAACCCTCCCTGTGCACTCGGTTCTTGAAGCACTTTCAGTCCTACCCGGGGGGGTTTAGTGCCCATAGAAATGACCCCACCAAGTTATCTATATGCTTGAAATATGCCTTTGGTATCCAGACCGGAGCATGTCTGAGGAAATATAGGATTACTGGTAAGATTTTCATTTTTAAAAGACATATTCTGCCCATCAAAGATAGGGGCAATTTAGCCCAGGTCTGAACTTTTTGCTTGAGGAGAGTTAACAGTGGTAGTAAATTCAATGTGTAGTAGTCCTGTACTTTCGCCATGATTTTGACCCCGAGATATTTGAATGTGTCCACCCATTGTAATTGAAGATCTGGGTCCGCCCCTTCCTTAGCTTTGACATCTATAGGCAATATGGACAACTTACTCCAATTCACCCTGAGCCCTGAAAAAAGGGCGAATTTATTTAAAATATCTAAAACCGCTCTTAAGGATTTGCCAGGGTCATTAAGAAACAGAGTAATGTCGTCGGCATATAAGGCCAAAGTTTCATGAATTGTACCCACTCTAATGGCCCCCACATCACCAGAGGACCTAAGGGCTATGGCCATGGGCTTCATTACTAATGCAAAAAGAAATGGGGATAGTGAACATCCCTGCCTAGTGCCTCTACCCACTTCAAAATATGCAGACACTGTAGATCCTAATCTTATGGTGACCTTTGGATTCTTGTAAAGCATAGAAATCCATTTCCTAAATTGTGGACCGAAACCCATAACCTCCAGCACTTTGAGCATGTATTTCCAGTCAACATAGTCAAAACCTTTTTCTATATCTATGGATACTACAATCCTTGTGTCTGAGTCTGTGGGCGGCAATTGCAAGTGGGTGAACAGTCTCCTCAGGTTTGTGTCTGTCGATTTACCTGGCATAAATCCCGTCTGATCAATATTAACTATGGCCGGGATTACCGTGGCTAGTCTCGTCGCTAGTATTTTGGTTAGAATCTTTAAGTCTGTGTTCAAAAGTGCTATTGGTCTGTACGACGTACAGTCCGTCGGGTCTTTCCCTGGCTTCAGCAACAGGATCATATATGCCTCCAACATGGAGCTTGGTAAGGAGGAATTGTGATGACAGTACTCCAGCAGCCAACCAAGCCTACTCGCCAATTGCTCAACGTTAGCCTTGTAGAAATCGATGGGGAACCCATCCGGCCCAGGAGCCTTATTAGGCGGGAAAGCAAATATTGCTGCCTGTATCTCTTTGACTGTTATGTTTGCTTCTAATAACTGACGATCGCCATCCGATAGCTTCGGGTAAACCTTCCAATAGTTCATGCATTGCATCTGTGTCATAATCGGGGATCAGTGAGTATAAGGAGGAGAAGAAGTCAATAAACTTCTGCATTATGGCGGACGGGTCATTGACCAGTGCACCCTGCTTGTTCCTAATAATCGGAATGTGAGCAGTGGGTAACTGGTCCGCCACTAGCATAGCCAGGAGCCTACCATTCTTGTCCCCCTCTGCAAACACCATGTGTGCAGTTTTTGTCATTTCAGAACTAGTTAAACTTTTCACATGTAGGGACAATCGCCTTCTCGCCTCCAGCAGTGATTCATAGGAGGTCCCAGTAGGAGACCCCGCATGAGCCTCTGCGCAATCCCTCTCATATTGTTTTAAGGTGTCCAATTCCTCATTTTCATTAACTCTTACTGTTTTAATAGCTGATATACATTTACCTCTAGTTACTGCCTTAAAAGCATCCCAAAAGGTTGGTGGTTCGGCAGATTCAGTGTTAATTGACCAGTATGACTTTATGGAATCCTCTAAATGGACTGCCACCTGCTCTTTTTGCAACCAACTAGCAGAAATTCGCCCCCCCCCCCCCCCCCCTTGCCCCGGCCGGAAGGGACAGAGCAAGAGAAAGAAGATTATGATCAGAAAGGCCCCCCGCCAGGTATTCAACACTTTCCACATATTGCAATATATTATTGTTACCAAAGGCTAGATCAATTCTCGCTGCCGACCTGTGCGTCAATGACAGATGAGAATAGCATCTATCTGTTGGATGTTTCCATCTCCACAACTCAATCAACCCCGCTGCTGAAGCCCAGCCACACAGGTCCGCCGAACTCGCACTACCCGGGTTGGAAGAGTCCAACGCTGCATCCAGCACCGCATTAAAATCTCCCATCAGGAGCAGAGGGAGATGCAGAAACTGAACCAATCGGGTCAGCAGGTCATATAGTAGCTGAACTTGAAATGGAGGAGAAATGTAAACATTCACCAGCAGTATCCTACTGTAAAACACATCCATTACCACCGCCACGTAACGTCCATTGGGATCAGTTATGATCTGGTGTATATTACACGGAACTGCCCTATTAACCAGCACTGACACTCCTCTGGGAAAGGTGGAGAAGGCAGAGTGGAATGCTTTTTGTATCCACGGTTTGCGTAAAGACAGCACCTTGCTACCATCCAAGTGTGTCTCCTGCAAAAACACAATGTGCGGTTTAGATTGCTTTAGGTATTGGAACACCGATGCCCTCTTAAACTTGTGATTCAGGCCTCTGACGTTCCAAGACACAATGTGCAATTTATCCATCCCAGTCATTGTAATGATAAAAATATTTGTTACCACTTTTAGAAGAAATCTCCTCCCACCTTTGTATTGAAGACCATACTATAATATAACCTGCATCTACTTTATGAATCTGAGCTGTGACAAGTTCGCTATTCCCTCCCCCCCTGCTATTATACCAGTGAACAACCCCAACAAAACATAAAAAAGTCTGACATGTAGCTTTATCCCAAAAACCAAAAAAACACAAAATTGCAGCGGCCATCTGCCGCATCCGTTAAAAGTCTGGCAGCTCTCTTCTGTACACTCCCACCTTCACTGAGCTCCGAACATCATAAACTATGGAGCATGTAAACACTTAAGAATTTTGGGACTTGTATAAAAACCCTTGCACTGATATCAACCAACTGAAGGATTTTGGGTAAGTAGAACTATAATGTCCTCCTTCTGACTCCTCTCCAAGGGGAGCAATGCCTGCCATTTTGCAAGATAAAAAAATCCAGCATAATAGAATAAAAGGACAAAAAAAGAAAATTAAAAATAAAAGTAAAAAGGAGAACCAAATTTGAAAAAGTAAGGCACCAAGTGAATGGAACATCCAGGAAGGATTATCAGGACTTCTGCCAATCTGCCCAACGTTGCTGGACCCTGAATATGGAAGTCACCGGACCCGCAGGCCCTGCAGATATAGGCAGTGCTCCTCAGAAGTGTGATAATGATTCCAGGAGCATATGTCATTCCTCCATTTTGTGGTGTTTCAGGGTGCACCATCATGCCTGTGAATCCGTCCAATAGCCAAGTGGCTCATGACCATCACCAACAGCGGGGATGTGTGTTAGAAACTTTCAACCTTGCCTTTAAATAGTGATGCCCTTGAAGAGGTTACACTGCAACTGTCCATCTGGGCAAAATTCTCCACACTCTCTGATATTAGGAAAGTTCCTTATCCATCCATTCACATGCTTCTGCGGGATTATCAAAAAATCTCACATTTCCTTTATATTGTATATTGTATATCCGGAGCCTGCTTGGATATAACATACTGTACTGCACCTCTTTCTCACCCAGTCTTCTGCGGACATCATTAAATGAGTGGTGCTGTTGTTGCGTGGCTGCAGAAAAATCTGGGAAGAGCATTATCTTGGCATTTTCGAATTTCAACTCTTTAGCCTTCCTGGATTGCGTCAAGATCATGTCCCTGTCCCTGTAGTTTAGGAACCTAACCAAGAAGGGTCTAGGGAAGGCTCCTGGTGGTCTTTTACCAGTGGGGACCCTGTGCGCTCTCTCCACTATGTATGTGGGGGGTAAATCTTCCAATGAGAGAAGCTTGGCGAAGAACTCCTCAGCAAATAGTGTTGGCCTATCCCCTTCTGTTACCTCTGGCAGGCCAACCACCCTGATATTGTTTCTTCTTTGGCGGTCCTCAGCGTCATCTGCTCTGCGTTGAAGGGAATTTACCAGGCCACGGAGTTCAGCAAGTTGGGTACTCTGGGTATGGGAAGTGTCTTCAACCCCGGACACCCTGTCCTCCACTGTGGTAAGCCGACCTCTGATTTTATCCAGATCGTGCCTGATCAGTGTGCATTCTGATGACAAATGGTCAATTCTCCCCATTAGCTCTGACTTACTGGCACTGATGGCCTCCAGGATTGGCCTGGTGATCGCTTCCGCATCCACCGCTAATGTCTGTTCCTCAGCCGTGTCTATGTCAGCCAGCAGCTCCTCTGCATCCTCTGCCTGCACCATCCTAGATGCTGTGTGTTTGGCGCGCTATTCAGGCTTCCGGGAAGACAAGATGGCGGGGGCGGAGCCTCTGTCCGTCCCCTTAGTGGAGCGGGTCTGGCGCTGATCCGTGAGCCCCTTCTGTAGCATTTTTGAGGCCGTGGAGGGCATCGCTACGATCCTCTCACCTTCCCCCAGGTTCCGGAGCTGTTGTGGACCGGAGTATAGTGCTCCAAAACTGCCTTGCTCACATCCGGCCACACCCCCCAACACAGTTGTATCTTTGATATTAAAAACTACGTGATAATGGTGTTGTGGTAACTTGCCCAAATAAAAAAAAAAAAGCATAATAATATTATTCTTGATATCACTAGAAAAAAAAAGCCTTTGAAAATTCGTTCGCAATAACTCCATCAGTATCACCAGCAAAGCAGCTTCATTATTATCCCATTAAAGAAGAACAGAATGCGCGCTGCATTTTGAGATTTCATAATTTGCCACGTCACGAATGTTAATTCTCCATTACAAACGCTAGTTTACAATACCGACCGCTTCTGGCTTGTCCTTGCTTCCGAGCATGTGTGTTTGTACTTTGGACTTTTGTTCGACAGACTTGTGTACACACGCTTGGAAAATCCGACAACAGACATTTGTCCGTAGAAAATTTTAAAACCTGCTATCCAACATTTGTCCAATGAAAATCCGACAACAATTGTCCGATGGAGCATACAAATGGTCGGATTTTCCGCCAACAGCCTGTCATCACACAATTCCCGTCGGAAAATCCGATCGTGTGTATGAGGCTTTAGTGTAGGGAAGGCCAGAACAAATGACTAACCAGGTGTGTTACATTCACATTTGCCGGCAGGGAACGATCTGAAAGGTAGAGAAAGCAGACTGAGCTAATCAGTGTGCTACTTCACTGTCCTGTAACATACTGTGACCAAACTGTACTACTTAAGTGTGATAGAGGAAAAAAAAACTGTTAAAGTGGAGTTCCGGCCACATTTTTTTTTCAGGTATCCGAGCATAATGCATTATTAACATAAAGAACGATTTTATATGTTTGCTAGTGGATGTTGATAATATATTTTATACTCACAACTTAGTAAATCCTCTTCTGGCCGTTGCCATGATGATTGTGGGCATGTGAAGCCCAATCGCAATCGCTTCCTAAATTACCGATGGAGAGGTGCATGCTGGGTAACCAGCATGCACCTCTTGATATTGCACATGCGCGATGCTCGGGCAGCCGTAGTGCCGATTGTTTAGAAAGTTGCCATAACGGGCGGAGAAGGAAGAAGGTCCCGCCCCATTGTTACTGTCAGGAAGTAACGCAATTTTTGCTCACAGTACTGCCCACTGACTCCTAGGAAATGATAACTCACATTTCCCAGGAGCACAGGCAAGGGAGGAAGTGGCGAGGAGCTCCGCGGACCAGAAAGTGGCAGATTAGGAGCCATTACATAGCAACAGGCGTTTCTGGTAAGTAAAATTTTTTTTTTACCCAAAATGTTTCTTAATACTATTAAAGGTCTGTGAATATGCAAAAAAACTCCACTTCACACACAACTATGCTGTCCGGAATGCATTGCAATGTGACATTAAAATCTCAAAAGTAATTTTCATCAGTCTGATGAAAAAACTGTGAATGAGCTATGGTATTGGCAAGGAGCACTAGAAAAATATAGTTATTAAATGTACTGTATATTATTAAGTAAAAGTTTACCGATAATATTACAATTTATCACTTGTTCACTTAGGATTATTTAAAAGTCTGCATTAATTAAAATATACATTTTTGTGCAGTCATTGAAAGAGACGAAGACAACGGTCTTTCACTTGTAGAACTGAATCCTCCAAATCCATGGGACTCAGATACAAAAATCCCATTAGACTTGGATCCAGGGGAGTTACAGGTATGCTTGTTATTTTAAAAAAATGAATAACATTTTTAGAAATAGTCATTGAACATTGTTTTTAATGTGCTTGTCTGTGCTGTTCTATTTCATACATGAAAGGTGCTGTTCATTGTCAGGGTGTATTTACAGTGCCTTGCAAAAGTATTCACCCCCCCCCCCCCCTGGCATTTTTTCGTGTCTTGTTGCCTCACAACCTGGAATTAACATGGATTGTTTGAGGATTTTCATCATTTAATTTACAGAACATGCCAACGTGGAAGATGTTTTTTTTTTTTTTTTATTGTGAAGCAAACAACAAATAGGACAAAATAAGAGAAAAAGTTAATGTGCATAACTATTCACCCCCCTAAAGTCAATACTTTTTAGAGCCACCTTTTGCAGCTATCACAGCTCCAAGTCGATTTGGATAAGTCTTTATGAGCTTGCCACATCTTATGACTGGGATTTTTGCCCATTCCTCCTTGCAAAACTGCTCCAGCTCCTTCAAATTTGATGGTTTGCGCTTGTAAACAGCAATCTTTAGGTCTGACCACAGATTTTCTATTGGATTGAGGTCTGGGCTTTGACTAGGCCATTCCAACACATTTACATGGTTCCCCTTAAAGTGGTTGTAAACCCTTACAATCCACTTTTTGCTACAGGTAAGCCTATAATAAGGCTTACCTGTAGCTACCCCGGATATCTCCTAAACCACGGTTTAGGAGATATCCCCTGTATCTGCATGTGCCGACATCATTGGCATATGCGCACTGAAGCAATGGCACATGAGTGTGCCGTTAGGTGATCTATACCTGAACCTGAATTCTGCCACCTTCCCTTGATTTGTCATACCTGTCTCTAATCCTTGGACCCTTAACTCATATCAAGAATCTGCATTTGTGGACTCTGGGGCAGCCAGGAATTTAATCGAGAAGTCGCTGAATTGGGCATTCCTCTCATTCATTTAGCAATGGCACTCTCGGTATCTGCAGTTGATGGCTCTACCTTGGTCTTTGGACCCCTGAACTACTTATTTAATTATGCATGTCATTGTCTACATTATGAGGAAATCTCCTCCTGATCATTCCTAAGTCCTCCAGTCCCATTATTCTTGGTCTTCCGTGGTTGCAAAAACATTCGCTCTATCTACATTGTAATTCTGATCAGGTGTGGTCTTGGAGGTTGCAATGGCATTAGAATTGTCTCCCCAAGGTGTTTCCACCTTTCTGTACTCATGACTGAGGTCACCACCTCTCTGATGCTCCCAAGACATTATCAGGCCTTTCAAGGTGTTTTTTGTAAAAAAGCTATTGGTTTCCTCATTGTCCCTACGATTGCCTCATTGATCTTCAACCTCGGACTACTCCACCTCAGGGTCGAGTCTACCTTCTCTCCATTCCAGAGCCTCAAGCCATGTCTCAGTACACTAAGGAAAATCTACAAAAAGGATTCATCCAAAAGTCCAATTCTCTCACTGGGGCTGGCTTCTTCTGTGTGTAGAAAAAGGATGGTATGCGCCAACCTTGCATTGATTATAGAGGCTTTAATGCCATCACCATTAAGAATAGGTACCCACTACACTTGATCTCTGAACTCTTTGTGATAGGCTTTGGGATTCCCGAATCTTTACCAAGTTATACCTCCGTGGAGCTAATAATTTGAAGTGGAAGACAACTTTCAACACCAGAGATGGGCATTATGAGTATCTTGTGATACTTTGTTAATGAGATTTTCTCTGATCTTTTGTACATTTGTGTCATTGTATCTGGACAAAATACGTATTTTCTCTCCAGATCTGACCACTCATCGTCAGCATATGTACCGTATTTATCGGCGTATAACACGCACTTTTTTCCCCTTAAAATCAGGGGAAAGTCGCAGGTGCGTGTTATACGCCGATCCCCTGCGATCCCGAGCTGTCAAAATATCAAAATCGCCGACCACGATTTGAAAATGGCGCCGCCGGCGCCTAAATACACAGAGCCGGTCCTCGGCTCTTTCCGGCAGCTCTCGTTTACTTTCGGTTTCACTCGTAGTCCCGAGCGGAGCTATCCGAACCTACTCGGATAGCTCCGCTCGGGACTACGGGTGGAGCCGAAAGTGAACGAGACCCGCCGGAAAGAGCCGAGGACTGGCTCTGTGTATTTCGGCGCCGGCGGCGCCATTTTCAAATCGCGGTCGGCGATTTTGAAGCCCAGCAAGCAGGGACAGGGGATCGAAGGCTGCACTGGGGCAAGGCTGCACTGGGGAAGGCTGCACTGGGGCAAGGCTGCACTGGGGAAGGCTGCACTGGGGAAGGCTGCACTGGGGAAGGCTGCACTGGGGAAGGCTGCACTGACAAGGCTGCACTGGGGAAGGCTGCACTGGGGAAGGCTGCACTGAGAAGGCTGCACTGACATGGCTGCACTGACATGGCTGCACTGACATGGCTGCACTGAGAAGGCTGCACTGAGAAGGCTGCACTGAGAAGGCTGCACTGGGGAAGGCTGCACTGACAAGGCTGCACTGGGCAAGGCTGCACTGGGGCAAGGCTGCACTGAGAAGGCTGCAATGATGGGCATTTAAATGTAAGTTTTTTCCCTTCAACTTCCCTCCTAAAAGTTTTTTTTTCCTTAAAATTCCCTCCTAAATTGGGGAGCGTGTTATACGCCGGTGCGTGTTATATGCCGATAAATACGGTATCTAGTTTTTCTGTATCTTCGGGACCACCGCCTATACGCAAAGCTGGAGAAATGTCTTTTCGAGCAAACCCAGGTCCCTTTCCTTGGTTACATAGTCAGGACAAAGGGCTGCCTATGGACCCAGGCAAACTTCAGGCCATCACCATTTGGCCTCAGCCCTCCGGTCTGAAAGTAATGCACCATTTTTTTGGGTTCATCAATTTCTATCGCCAGTTTATTCCTGGCCACCCTGGTGGCCCCAATCACTTCTTTGACCCAGAAGGGTGTTGATGCCAGGCCTGGCTCCTGAAACAGTCAAGGCTTTCCACAAACTCAAAACATCCTTTCTCTCAGCATCTATTCTCATACATTCTAACATTCTCCAGCCCTTCTTCTTGGAGGTTGATGCTTCATCTTTGGGTGTGGGGGCCATTCTTCTCCAAGTGCAAACTGGCAAGCTCTGCCTGTGTGCCCTCTTCTTTAAAAAGTTTTCAGATGCCAAAAGGAATTACACCATCGGGGATCAGGAACTTTAGGGAACAGACGAGGACCATTGGTCTCTCTTTTTTGCCAGGCTTAACTTTGACATTACCTTTCAGCCTGGTTCCGAAAATGGCTGTGCTGATGCCCTGTCCAGATCATTTGACGTTGCTGACTCTGAGTGCCATGTTGAACTGGAACCCATTATTCCTTTCAATCATATTCCCACTCGGTAAGACCGTGTTGGTGCTTGCCCTTTGCTCCAGGCTTCTTAAATAGGCACATGACCCCAAACCCTTTGAACATTCTGGTGTACAACGTACCTATGCTTTCCTGCAGCGTCAGTACTAGTGGCCCTCCTTTCATAAGGATGTTAAAGATTATGTTCAGGCTTGCTCTATTTGTGTGTAGTCATCTGCTCCAGCGGGCTTCCTCTTACCTTTACCTATTCCAGATGAACCTTGGTGTTGCATCTCCATGGACTTTACCTCTGAACTACCTAGCTTTCATCATTATCTGGGTGGTTGTGGAAAAGTTTTCTAAAATGTGTCACTTAACTCCACTTCCAGGATTACCTTCAGCTGCCACTCTGGCTTCAGTCCTTATAAAGGAAATCTTATATCGTTATAGCATGCGTTTGGTAAGTCTCCCTTTTTCACAGTGTATGGTCATCATCCTTCGGTATCATTTCCCATTCTGATCTCTCCTGTAGTGTCAGCAGCTGCAGAGGCTCAACGGTCCTTCTGGGTCGATGTTTACAAGAGCTTTCATTTGGCAGCTTCCAGGTACAAAGTAGCTGCAGATTGTCATCGCCGTGTGAGCCCCAAATTTCTTCCTGGTGACAAGGTTTGTCTGTCTACTAAGAATATTCACCTCAGAGTACCCTCAAAGAAAGTTATCGCAAGTAACAATGTTAATTTTAATATTTTCATTGACTAAATTAACACTATTTTATTGGACTAAAATACAACTAAAACTAAAACAATTTAGATGACTAAAATGCTACTAAAATGCCATTTTAGTCTAAAGCCTAAAATACAACAAAAACTAAAATGCCATTTTAGTAAAAAGTCTATGACTAAAACTGAATCGAAACTTGACGTCAAAATTAACACTGTACTGCCACATAAGAATAAGTAGGGGGCATCTACTAAGCTGCTGAAAGAGAAAAAAAAAATAAGAAAAAGGTTGGTAATATATTCAGGTAATATGTGCAATGACATTACAGCCAATAGAGTTTAACATTTTTGGGGTTTTTTAAATTTTAAAGTTGCACTTCTGTTTGTCAAAAAACAATATTTTTGTTTGTTTATAAAACTTGGTTTTATTTATAAAGATGTTATATATAGCACAATGGCTAAATCTGTGTCTGTAGTGCATGTTCAAACCTTAATACCATAGATAATAACATGTTATTCGATTTTTACTATAGGAGTATATAATGAGTTTGGAAATTCTACAGAAATGCTTAAATAATGCATTACAATTAAACAAAACCAAATTGATTTTAGTCTACTAAAATGTAGGAGATTTTACTTGACTAAATTACGACTAAAACAAAGCAGATGACTAAAATATGACTAAAACTAAAATGGCATTCAAAAGACTATGCTATTGCGGCACCCAAGCCGAGTCACGGCTCCCTGTGTCCATTCAGACACGGAGCCATGACCCAACCCCGCCCCCTCTCCCTCCTGATTGGTTGACTGATTTTGATTGACAACAGTGGGAGCCAATTGCACTGTGCTGCACTGCTGTCTCAGCCAATGAGGGGAGTCTAGAATGCATTAAGATAAAAAAAAACCTTCTGCCTTTACAATCCCTTTAACATTCTTTGAGGAAGTAAGTGAAAATTTAGAAGGCCAGTGGATGTAGAATATTTTGCTAAAGCATTTGATACCGTACCTCACAAATGTTCAATTTACAAAATAAGACCTATAGGTGTGAAAGCATAAAGTCACACCAATTATGTCCTAAGAGGAGCTGTCATGTGCTTTATCTGGTTTTCCTGTGAAGTCCTACTTTCCTGCTGAGTTTGTGGAGCATGGTTGGGCTCCTATTGGTCAGAACATAGGCCACCCCCCCTTCATAAATGCTGCTGCGAGATTCATACACCTTACCAACCATTCAGTGTCTGCTACACCTCTCTGGCAATGCCTCCACCAGCCTCCCCCCCCCCCACCAAACGAAATTGTTCTTTGTTCCCCCCAAGACCTCCTGCTCTCTAGCTCCTTTGTCACCTTCTTTAATGCTCACCTCCAGGACTTCTCCCATTCTCTGGAACTCCCTGCCCCAATCTGTCCGACTATCTCCTACTCTGTCCACTTTTAGGAGATCCCTGAAAACCCTTCTCTTCAATTCATCCCTCACAGTTATTATCTTTTTGTATCACTTTACCCTCCCTTTTAGATTGTAAGCTTCCCTCATTTTGTAAAATGCTGTGCAAACTTTTGGCAATATATAAATCCTGTATAACAATGATAATAATACCCTAGAGTTCCAGAAGGGAGGGATTTTTCTACAGGGCTAGAGCGGTGAAATCTCCCTACAAGGTCTATTGATGTTGAAGAAATTGTATGTATGTGGATAGGAAGCTGATTACATGAATGGGAGAAGCGATAAATGTCTCATTTGCTAAAGGTTGTATAGTGGTGTGCCCAGGAGCTCTGCCTTGAGGCCAATACTGTTAACTTGTCTCTTAATAATATTGAGGTTGGATTTAAGAGCTCAGTTTCAGTTCGCTGATGATATATACAAATACACAAAGCATACCAAGATATAAATAAGAACATACATGCTTCTTGTATTTAGACACTTTTTGCTCATCCCAAAGATCAGCTTTAACTTTACATAGGTGAATCCATATCTACCCCCTTAAAGTTTCATAAGAGAAAGTTTATGGCATTTTCAAAAATTATTTGAAAATGTGATCATAGAATTCGGCCGTTGAAATTTTATAAATAAACATTTAGAAATCTGAGAGTTAAATTTGAAAGTTGAATATAATTACGTATTAGAGGAGAAGAGTTAATGCATATGAATTATTTTTCAGGTAACACTTCCTTATAATTTTTGGACCATCCCTAACATATTTCAACACACTGAATGTCAAAAAAAAATTATTGTTTCTGGCACTCCACCAGGGTTATAGTGCTAGCAATGTACATTGTCTTTATTGGTCAGTAAGTCTTATGCCTATACACACGATAGGGTTTTCCGACAACAAAACTGTGGATTTTTTCCCAAAGGATGTTGGCTCAAACTTCTCTTGCATACACACTGTCACACAAATATTGTCGGAAATTCCGAACATCAAGAACGCGGTGACGTACAAAATGTACGACGAGCCGAGAAAAATTAAGTTCAATAGCCAGTGCTGTTCTTCTGCTTGATTCCAAGCATGCATGGACTTTTGTGCATCAGACTTATGTACACACGCTCGGAATTTCCGACAAGTTTTGTTGTCGGAAAATTTGAGAACCTGCTTTCAAACATTTATTGGCGGAAATTCCGACAACAAATGTTCTATGGAGCATACACACGGTCGGACTTTCCGACAACAAGCTCACATCCAACATTTGTTGTCGGAAAATCCTATTGTGTGTACAGGGCATTACAGTCATATCTGTGTAGCACCTTCCTAGCGCACGATGCCAAGTAAATTTAGACATACAAAGAGAGCTGATATGAAATGGGTAGAGGTAGTGTCTCAGTCCCAAAGTAGTATGCACATAACAAAAAATATTTAGCCCACTGGACTTTTAAAGAGTCACACCTCAAACAAAATATATAAAAAATATGAAAAATATATTCACATACATTTAAAAACCACATATAATATAGCAACTTGTTAATGAACATAAATGCATAAATAGTCTATCACATGAAAAAACCTTTTTGATAGGACCTACAAATGCAATAAAGATACCACCATCAATCTGGAGCAACTGTGCAACTAATCTCAATGTGTTTTGAGAGACAACGCTCACTTCTTCAGGAGAGGTGGAGGATCTGGAGATAAAGAACATGAATGAATAAAGAGGGAAGAAAAAAAATATATTTTGAAAGAATTAAAATGAAATATATATGTATTGTATAAAAAGTATACTGTAATGTATTAGACTTACCTTACTATTTGCCTGTTCGCCGAATAGGGAACAATTTGGGGTGTTCGCGGCAAATTCGAAAGCCGCGGAACACCCTTTAAAAGTGTATGGGAGAAATCAAAAGTGTTTATTTTAAAGGCTTATATGCAAGTTATTGTATAAATAGTGTTCGGGGACCTGGGTCCTGCCCCAGGGGACATTTATCAATGCAAAAAAAGTTTTAAAAATGGGAGCAGTGATTTTAATAATGCTTAAAGTGAAACAATAAAAGTGAAATATTCCTTTAAATTTCGTACCTGGGGGGTGTCTATAGTATGCCCGTAAAGTGGTGCATTGTTCCCATGTTTAGAACAGTCCCTGCACAAAATTACATTTCTAAAGGGAAAAAAAGTTATTTAAAACTACTCGCGGCTATAATGAATTGTCGGGTCCCGGTACAGATAAAAGTCATTGAGAAAAACAGCATGGGATCCCCCCAGTCCATTACCAGGCCCTTTGGGTCTGGTATGAATATTAAGGGGAACCCGAACCAAAATTTTTTTTAAAAATTGCGTGGGGGTCCCCCCAAATTCCATACCAGGCCCTTCAGGTCTGGTATGGATATTAAGGGGAACCCTGCGCCAAATAAAAAAATAAAAATGTCCCACAAAGTCCATTCATCTTCTTCTATGGCTCTGCCAACGGACCGAAAAATAAAATAAAAAGATCGGCCTTCATGGGAGGCACCCACCGTATGACGCTTCAGCACCGATGACAGTTCTTTTATAAGTGAAGGCGGGGCCCCGCCCCCCTCTGAAGCCATGGGGAAGCCATTGGGAAGTCCCTGTGCATCAGAGGGGGCAGAGTCACCCGGGTACGTCACTGTGTGGCCACGTCCTCAGTTATAAAAGAACTGTCATCGCTGAAGCGTCAAATGGCGGGTGCCTCCCATGGTGGCGGATCTTTTTTATTTAATTTTTCGGTCCGTCGGCGGAGCCATAGAAGAAGATGAATGGACTTTGTGGGACATTTTTATTTTTTTATTTTTTAATAAAGGACTTGTCCCAAAGTGTGTCTTGTTTTTTTTTTTTTAACATTTTGACACTTTTTTTGTGAAATGGTAATGGGTACAATGTACCCGTTACCATTTCAAACAGGGGGGGCCAAGATCTGGGGGTCCCCTTGTTAAAGGGGGCTTCCAGATTCCGATAAGTCCCCCGCCCGCAGACCCCCACAACCACTGGGCAAGGGTTGTGGGGATGAGGCCCTTGTCTCCATCAACATGGGGACAAGGTGCTTTGGGGTGCTCCCCCAAAGCACCCTCCCTATGTTGAGGGCATGTGGCCTGGTACGGTTCAGGGGGGACCTCGTCCAAACACAGTATGTAGGGAAAAAGGAAGGAGGGCTTCCTTTTTCCCTACATACTGTGTTTGGACAAGATTTGCTGTGGTGTTCCTATTGGACAGCAGCCCCTCCAGTCCGGTCGGTACCCACGAGGCTGTTTGGAGACATCATCGGAGATCCTGGGTCCCCGTATCCATCAGGGAGAGCCACTAATCTGGATATCCAGGCTTTCATGATTCGGTGTCGCTGATATCCGGGACCATTTGTTCCGGTAAGAGTGTTTCATCTTTTCCACCTTAAGGATTCACCATCTTTGATGCTTCATATTACACCTTTTCACGTTGGAAGATCATCACTTCATTTTTGTGGACTTCTACATTTTTTCTCTACAGGATTTGATTTATGTTATGGGACACAATATTTTTCTCATCCTTATTTTTACTCATTTCACCATTTTGGACTTTAGTATTAATTTTTTATTTAATGATTATTAGATTGTTCATTATTTGTGTATACACTTGTCACTATATTATTTGTTTTAGCGCTACATTTCTTTCACTTACGTATTTGAATATTTGTCACATTCCTGTGTAGCTGCTGGCTTGCGTTAGTTCATTTTATCATTTGATATTCATTTGCGCAGTATCATTCCACTTCCCATGACAATAACTTGCATGATTTTTCACGTTCGTGTCCCATAGACTTTAACGGTGTTCGTGCGTTCAAACTAATTTTTTGCCTGTTCACATGTTCTGCTGCCCTAATATATATATATATATATATATATATATATATATATATATATATATATATATATATATCCATATATCCATATATATGGTACCCCCAAATAAGGATGAGCTCCGGCGTATTCGCATGCTGAACGTGCCGAGCCCGCCAGGAAGTCGGCGCGGCGCAGCGCTAATCACAGGTAGGGAGACATTTCCCGATCTCTGCAGCCACACATCAGGAAATGTCTCACTGATTGTGATTAGCGCTGTGCCGTGCCTTCTTCCTGGCGGGCTCGGCACGTTCCGCATGCGAACACGCCGGAGCTCATCCTTACCCCCAAAGGGGAAAAGGAAAATCAATAGAACCTGTCAATAGGTCTACTATTCTTCCCCCAGGAGCTGTGAAGAGGGGAAGAGATGACAAAAAGGGATGTGCTCACAAACAAGAGCCCTGGCAATTGATGTTGGATCCAGCAAGGAAAGAAAAAAGCCACACACCTAAAACAATCAATAATAATGCTCCATGAGGTGAAACATATATGTGTCTATGTACAAGGAAACAAATCCAATATTATAGTTATATAATGACTGTGTGATGTTACACCATATACCTATGTGTAGTTGGGAGGAATATATAAATAAGGTGTATGTGTGAAGTCAAATAATCCAATAGTGAAACTGAGTATAGTGATGAACTGTGTTGATAATAAATTACAAGTGGCTAAATGATTACTAATTAAGAAAACAGTAATATAAATGAGGAAGCCACATAGCTAAAAACTGATATAGTGTATAATGATGATCAAGTCCAGAACTCTGGGTGGGGCCTCACCCAATCAGCGTCATCGTCTAAAACAATCAACAATAGTGCTCCATAAAGGTGAAACACATATGTGTCTATGTTCACCCAGAGATCTGGACTATTTAGTCCAGACTCTGGGTTGGGTTCAGTACAATGTCTGCCATGTGAACTGATCTCTGGCCATTTTTGTCTGTCTCGCCTCCAAGAGTAAGTTGTGTTGGGTGATTCATTCACTGTGGATGGTTTATAACCATTCTTCTGAGCATGTTTTGACAGGTGTCATTGGCTCTTTTGACAGGTATTATAGCTTTTGCTGCTTTGTTTCTATTCATCTCCTTTCATGTTTTGTGTAGTTTTGGGTTTTTGCTACGCCTTGCTATTTCTGTTTTCTTTTGTCACTCATTTGGATGGTAGCTCTGTCTAATTAGGACAGGTGGGATATTCATATCAACACATTTAACATATCACATTTTATAATTGCACCAACATCGGTAATAATTCACATATATAGATTTTTACACACCAGTTTATATGTATTAATTTCCATTCCGGATTAATCTGCATCATCACCATTATACACTATATCAGTTTTAAGCTATGTGGCTTCCCCATTTATATTACTGTTTTCTTATTTATTAATCATTTAGCCACTTGTAATTTATTATCAACACAGTTCATCACTATACTCAGTTTCACTATTGGATTATTTGACTTCACACATACACTATATATATATCATATATGTTTCACCTCATGGAGCATTATTATTGATTGTTTTAGAGGTGTGGCGTTTTTCTTCCCTTGCTGGATACAACATTAATTGCCAGGGCTCTTGTTTGTGAGCACATCACTTTTTTGCCATCTCCTTGCCCCTTTTAAAGGGGACTTCTTGGCAGGTTCTATTAATTTTCCTTTTACCCTTTGGGGGTACCATATACATGGCTATATATGAGTTTTTTTTTCATATACTTTGCAGCCTGACCACCATGGTGTGAGTTGGCAAGCTTAATCTTGCAATTAACCGTAAGTCGAATACATTACAGTATACTTTTGATACAATACATATATATATTTTACTTTAATTTTTTCAAAAGAATTTTTTTTTCCCCCTTTATTCATTCATGTTCTTTATCTCCAGATACCTGTGCCTCTCCCGAAAAAGCGAGAGTTGTCTCGCGAAACGCATCGAGATTAGTTGCACAGTTGCTCCAAATTGATGGTGGTATCTTTATGGCATTTGTAGGTCCTATCAAAAAGGTTTTTTTTTAATGTGATACACTATTTATGTATTGATGTTCATTAACAAGTTGTTATATTGTATGCGGTTTTTACATTTTTCATATTTTGTTTGAGGTGTGACTCTTAAAAAGTCCCATGGGCTAAATATTTTTTGTTGTATGCTAAGTAACTTTAGTTTTTTTCAAAGGAGCAGTGAAAATTTGGTCTGGTCTCTTCTGGGCTTCACAGGCTGGGGGATTGCTTACTTTACCCTGCCTCTAGAAAACATTTCTAGAGCTTAGTGAGGGGGAATTCAAATAATCAGCCTGAATATGGACGAGGGCATAGCCAATCCCTGCAGAGGTGTGCCCAGATGATCGCTGGGAGGCTGATACATAGTCTGAAGTCCTGGAGAGAGGGCCTTTCCCCAGGAAGGAGAGTCCCAAACCTCAGGGGGCTATTGCCCCTGAGACAGCCTGCAGACCAGGGGTGCCCAACCGCTGGCCCGCGGGCCACATGTAGCCTGCGGCACCCTCCGATGTGGCCCGCCATGTCTTGCTCTGAGATGGCGGGTCGGCAAGCCCAGATCGGGGGTTCCCGACCCGCCATCTCTGAGCATCAGTGCAAAGAACAAAGCTGCTGCTAGAGGAAGCAGAGCCGATGCTTCCTGTATATAGTGATACCAAATGTACTCCGCCTGTGACAGGAAACATCGGCTCTGCTCTCTACTGCAGCTGCATGCTTCTGTCACAATTCTGCTCGGGGATGGCGGGTCGGGACATAGGAACCCGCAAACTGGGACAGCAGCCACCAGTATCAGTACCAGCCACCAGTATCAGTACCAGCCAGCAGTACCAGTACCAACCGGCAGTACCAGCCAGCAGTACCAGTACCAACCAAAAGTACCAGTACCAACCAGTAGTACCAGCCAGCAGTACCAGTACCAACAGTACCAGTACCAACCAGCAGTACCAGTGCCAGCCAGTAGTACCAGTCATCAGTACCAGTACCTGCCAGAAGTACCCGCCAGCAGTACCAGTACCCACCATCCGTACCAGTCATCAGGACTAGCCAGCAGTATAAACCAGCAGTACCAGTACCAGCCAGCAGTACCCGCCAGCAGTACCAGAACCAGCCACCAGTATCAGTACCAGCCAGCAGTACCAGTATCCGCCAGCAGTACCAGTCATCAGTACCAGTAGCAGTACCCACCAGCAGTACTAGCCAGCAGTATTAGTCATCAGTACCCACCATCCATACCAGTCATCAGTACCAGCCAGCAGTATAAACCAGCAGTATCAGTACCAGCCAGCAGTACCCACCAGCAGTACCAGTACCAGCCACCAGTATCAGTATAAACCAGCAATATCAGTACCAGCCAGCAGTACCCACCAGCAGTACCAGTACCAGCCATTAGTATTAGTACCCGCCAGCAGTACCAGTCATCGGTACCAGTACCAGTACCCACCAGCAGTACTAGCCAGCAGTATTATTCATCAATACCCACCATCCATACCAGTCATCAGTACCAGCCAGCAGTATAAACCAGCAGTACCAGTACCAGCCAGCAGTACCAGTACCAGCCACCAGTATCGGTATCAGACAGCAGTACAAGTACCTGCCAGCAGTACCAGTACCCGCCAGCAGTACCAGTACCAGCCAGCAGTACCAGCCAGCTGTAGGAATCCTGAGGAAGAAGTGAAGATTGAGGTCAGTTGAGGAGCAGGTAAACCGCTGTGCATCAGTGTGAAAGCAGCCTTAGGCCCCTTTCATGTCTGATCGGGTCCACCTGTCTGTTTTTCAGGTGGACTTAAACGGACTCTCCATTCACCTCTATAGAGTGGCAGATGTAAACGGACTTGTGTCCGTTTACACCCGCCTATCTGCAATCTGATCTCCTTAAAAAAAACAGAAGGGGATCTGTCCCCTTCTGTCTGGGTGGATGGGAGGGCCCTTAATGTAGAGCGGGTTGCATCCGTGTCTGCTCTACATATGCAGAGTGGACACAGACCTGCCATCCCCCCTTTACGCTCATTGTGGCCCGCGACCGGTTACCAAGTCCATAAAGTGGCCCTCGCTCCTCAAAAGGCTGGGCACCCCTGCTGTAGACTGTGTTGCTGTTCTGTGAGGTCTCGGCGGTGGCAGAGCTGGTACCTGGAAGTGATCTGGAAATGACTAGAGGACTTCACCAAAGGGATCTGGTCTAGAGAAGGACTGCCTTACTGGGTTGTGTCCAGAGGAGGATGAAAGGGGGCAGCTCTCCTGGGGACTTGTGAGTAATGACCCTGAATTGATCCTGGTAACTGTGTGTTTTTGATGCATAAGTGCCAGAGGTTTCTTGGACTGAGACTGCTCTCAGAGTCTCAGATACTGGCCATTCTCTATCCTCAGCAGTGTCTTGGACTGTGAGCTTAGAGAAGAAAGTCCTCCTGTACTGTGCAGTGTTTCTGAGATCTCGCTGGGTACTAATAACTGTGCAGTGGCGCAGGGTAACCAGATGCCAAAGAGACTTGGCTTACGGCTCCCAGCAGTGAGGCCTTAGACTGTCCAATATTCAAAGTTGCTTAAGGAGAAGATTGTCTTCTCACAGCCAATTGCTAACAATTTGAGTATCCCATGCAATAACCCCTCTCCTGTTACAAGTTTTCTCAGCAGAAAATAAAAAAAGACAACCCCTAGACTGTTTATTGGGGCCGGAGTGAGTTGCTTGGGTGACTGGTGGCCTCTGTACTGTTTGGGGGAGAACCAGTTAAAATCAGCAGCCACTGCAGGGGTAGCGATACATCTGTATATAGCATCATTTATAGACAGAAACAATTGCTCAAATTTGGTTTACAAACAAATTAACTCTTGATGGTTTTTCAGGATAAGCCCTGTGTGTCCATGAGATAACAAATTGCTGATCCATATTTGATCTTGTTGGCAGTTTCTGTTAAAAATCTGTTCATATATGGCCACGACTTTCGTAAATTTAAAACTTTAATAATGATTTGCAGATTACCTATTTAACTCATGCCTGCATGGAACTGAAGCTGGGGCAGAAGTATATGGTATTTGATCCTTGGCTAATTGGTCCTTCCTTTGCTCGAGGTTGGTGGCTGCTTCATGAACCTCCATCTGACTGGCTGGAGAGGTTGTGTCGTGCTGACTTAATTTATATAAGCCACATGCACTCTGATCACCTTAGGTAAGTGTGCACTATAATGTTAGTAAATATTACTATTTTTCATCAATGTCATATAATGTATTAAAATGAAACTTACCACTGAATTTAGAAACTGCAAGCAGGAAGGATATTTGATGCAGAAGAGACATACTGCCCATCTCTTCTGCAATAAAGGCTTCTTACCTTCCTCCACACAAGATGTTTTTGAATGTACTTTGAGCTGTGCATACACAGCTCAGTGTACATTCTCAGCATACCTTCCTTCCAAGATGAATGTACTCCTGTGTGCTTGTGCAGGAGTTACATCATCCCGGCCTGGCCCAGCACTCATGTACTGTTCATCAAGACTGTTCTTAGGGTAACTGTGTTAAACAGGTGCACTCTTTCATTATTAGCAGTGTGTAGTAGAATCCTAGGCCATCCAGGAAGAGGCAAGCATGCAGCAGGTATCCCCCATCCCCCAGACTAGTGTGCATTGTAAAGTGTACTTGTGCCAATACTATGGGTATTAAAATATTTATATAGCTGTAGCAATATGGATTGTTAGCAGAAAGCACCATACCTTTCAGTGTTTCTAGACATCGCTTGTCCCTTTGGTAATCAATGCAATCAGTGACCACATATCTGTGTGTCCAGTGCCCGGGCAAGGCCAAACAGCGCCCAGGGCGAACATGCTGAGCTGTGCCGCCCCCCCCCCCCCCACCACCCCCACCACCAATTATCTTTTACATACCTGATCATAACTACATATAGAGTGCAGAGGTCAGGATTGGATAAATTACAAAGTACAAAAATCAGGAGCAAAGATTATGTACAGTGTGCAGGAGTCAGGAGAGGAAAACACACAGAGTGTAGAGGTAAGGTGTATGTATAGTAATATACAATGTGCAGGAGTCAAGAGCGGTAAACTGCAGAGTGCAAAGACCAGCAGTATATACACCCTAGTGCATAGCAGTACCTCTATAAATTATATCAAATTTAGTGTATGCTTCATTATCAAATATGACCAAGTGAATTATATATATATCACATGAATATGGAACCAAAATACCAGTGCTGCAAACAAAATTGTGAGGGGGCGAATCCCAGACTCCCAGTGCTGTATGTGGAATACCAAAACATATAATGCGAGCAACTCATAAATATTCAATTACATATCACATGTATGTGGGACCAAAATCCCTGTGCTGCAAAAACATTTTGTGAGGGAGTTAAGACCACACTCCTGGTGCTGTAAATAAATAAATTAAATACTATAACATATAATGTGAATAACTCCCAAATAATATTCAAATAACTCAAGTAAAATTCTTATGGTTCATTTGCACACAATTTGGTGTTGGAGTTACTACCAAACTCCCAGTGCTACAAATCAAAACACACAGTGCAAAGTACTATAAAGTGCACTATAAACAAACAGTCCACTGGACAGCAACTGCTCTTGTGCACATTGCTGGATCGAGAGCATGTGGCCGACAGATTCCTCCATCCACTCAAGTGGGGTGGATGTGGGAATCCCTCCTTACTGGGACATTGTATTCTGACAGCAGGGACTCTTCCCTATCAGAATACACTGAACAACACTGCAGCAGTTTGGCTGCAAACAGCTAAATTGAACAAGGATTTCCAGCAGAAGCTGATATAACAATGCCTAACAGAGAGGGTTACACACCGATCAAAATTCAGCCCCCCCCCCATGAACCAGATGAATTCTGATGAGTGTACCCAGTTTTACCTTGTCCTTTGCTGCTCCCTGCAGTGCTGTTACAGGTCCCCTGTAGTGACAGTGGTCACACTCCAGCCTCCATTTTGGACCATACAGGGTTAATCTTCCTGTAGATGTGATGATGTCTAGGATGGGGTAGAGCACTAGAGCTGGCTGAAGCATAGAATCAGGTAAGTAAAAAAAGACTATACCCCCTTTCTCCCCCTCCCACACACTGCAAGAGTGGACTTTCTTGGAGTTGGGCTGGGATAAGAAATCACATCCTTTGCTGTGTAATGCTTATATTCTTCAATAGGTTAAGAATTAGTGTGACTGTTCAGGAGCTACACATATGTAATCCACATACACATCATATCTTATTAAAAAGCATTCTTTTTAGAAGATATAATGTGTATGTGGATTACATATATGTAGCTCCTGAACAGTCACACTAATTCCTAACCTGTGAGTAGAATTTTACTTTCACGTTCAATAAACCTGCAGTGAAAAGTACAGAGCAGGTTTATATCACAGTGTGGAATGCAGAGCAGCACAGTAGAAGAAGATCCAGTCTGTCATCAGTGATTTTCTCATTTCCACTCTGCTCTGCTCTGGAGGAGCGCTCTGCTGTGTGCTGGGCGGGACCCAAAGATCGATGCTGCAGTGTGAGCTTCTCTTCCTGCTCCGCCCACATGACTTTCTCTGGGACTGTACCAGCTTGGATCTGGGGGGGAGGACTCATAGGAACTCAAGAAAGGAGCCTGGAAAGGGGTGTATTTGCGACCGCAGAGCAGCAAGCAGGGGCGCATAATTTCGGTGAGTGAACATATCGAGAGGGAGATACTCCCCTTACAGGCTGATTTTCGTGAGAGAGGCTCGCTTACCAATGGATTTAGCCTTTGGGACCTCCACAGATCACACCTCCCAGGCCTCTTATAAGGGATACGTTGACAGGAAGGAAGAATCAAAAGGTAGCCTATGAGAAAGCCAAGGAAGCCTCCACCATCAGAGAACAAAGGAATAAGAGGAACTTTGATCTTAAAGTAAGAGTTAAAGTTCTACAACCTGGGGATCAGGTGTTGTTACGCAATCTAGGGGTGCCAGGGAAACATAATGGCATAAAACAAGTAAAAAATTTGCGCTGAACTGAAAAAAGCAAGCGGCCAGCAAAGTTCGTAGATAACAAACAAAAAGTCACATGCATAAAAATTATTGCGGCGCTGAAAAGTTCAAAATGAAATTGAAGAGTGGGAGGAATCCAATCACCAAATATATTGTGCAGATGTAGAAAGAGTCACTCGTCACCACGTGGTAATGTAGTCTGCTTACCAGAAGGTGTTAAGGATTAGGCATAGATGATAAATTCTCAATAGCATCCAGCAAATCCAGCCCACTGGAACCCCTCATCAGACCACAACATCCGTGGGATTTCCTTCACATATAAACATCTCCCAATGGTCACTTCAGAATTAGGCATTCAGGCATGTAGTCATCATATATCCAAGAAAAGAAAATGAAGGACCCATAGTGAAGCCCGTAATGATAGATAAAAAAACTTTTATTGTAGTAACTTACAGTTGAAGCTTAAAACAGCATGCATCAATGATAGGAACAAACGGCTGCAGCAATCAGCGTACGGATGTCAGCCTGCCTAAGATAAAAAAACTTTTATTGTAGTAACTTACAGTTGAAGCTTAAAACAGCATGCATCAATGATAGGAACAAACGGCTGCAGCAATCAGCGTACGGATGTCAGCCTGCCTAAGTTACTACAATAAAAGTTTTTTTATCTATCATTACGGGCTTCACTATGGGTCCTTCATTTTCTTTTCTCGGATATATGATGACTACATGCCTAAATGCCTAATTCTGAAGTGACCATTGGGAGATGTTTATATGTGAAGGAAATCCCACGGATGTTGTGGTCTGATGAGGGGTTCCAGTGGGCTGGATTTGCTGGATGCTATTGAGAATTTATCATCTATGCCTAATCCTTAACACCTTCTGGTAAGCAGACTACATTACCACGTATTGACGAGTGACTCTTTCTACATCTGCACATTATATTTGGTGATTGGATTCCTCCCACTCTTCAATTTCATTTTGAACTTTTCAGCGCCGCAATAATTTTTATGCAAGGGAAACATAAGCTAGCTGATCGATGGCGTTCCCAACCTTGCATTGTTTGTCAATGACTGGACTTCCTGTGTACCAGATCAGGCCAGAAGAGAAGACAGGGCCCCTAAAGACTTGGTATCGGAAGCATATGTTACCTATTTCAGATGCTGTCCAGGTACCTTTAGCCCCTTCAGTCTCCAACATTGAGGCCTCAGGTCAGAAAACCTTGTCTTCTCACATTTCCGGAGGAAGAAAGCGATGATGAGGAAGTACTTCTGGATTGGCGGTGGGCCCACTCTTCAGGAGATGATCCCCTTGTTTCTGAAGCTGGAGAAGAAGACTGTTTAGGGACAAGCCTTCACATGCCTGACACTGAGGCCATGGCTCCCTACCCGCATCTGGAAACTGAAGGAGTCAAGCTGGAACATAGTGAAGTGTCTGATCCGGTTGATGCACTCATCCCTCCTACTAACATAATGGAGAGAGAGATAGTCCTAGAACCAGAACCTGAAATGGAGCCAGAGATCGAGGTAGGGTCTGAATCGGAAGCTGGATGCAGTCATTGGGGAACAGAACAGGAACCTGAGTCTTCGGAAGACATGCACTCTAGGCTGAGACAAAAGATACGTCCCCCAAAGGGGTTGACCTATGACACCCTTGGAGAAAACTCAGATGAACTCATACCCTCTGCTCAACACCCCAGTCAAGCACTTGCCTCCTTCACCGAGTCTTTAGTGAAGGATAACCTTGATCCACCCTCTGACACTACTGGGTGGGCCACTTATCTACTTCTGGCCTGTCATAAACTTAACATGACTTCCTCTTCTGTTGATGTATATAGTTTGTTATCAGAGGATCCTTCATTAAGCCAGTTATTAGCTGTTGCAGCCTCTAGTTCAGTAGACTAATAATTGACTAGCTTCATTCTTATGAACAGAATAAAGATTTAACACACCGCTGGGATTCTGATGGAATTACCTGATGTAAGGGGGACTCTGAGAGGGGCACCTGATGTAAGAAGGCACTCTAATGAGGACACATTACGTAAAGTGGTTTTATTTTCTGTTACTTGAAATATGGTGTGATTAGCCTACTTTTATGTTATATTAGAGAAAAATTGGGACCTCCTTAAATTTTAATTTATTACCTCTGCTTAGGTGAACATTTTTTCCTTGCAGGAATGCATGCAAAATTGTGTGAATTCCTGCAACGCACAAAAATACACAGCCCTTTTGCAGGTGTACAGTGGTGCCATTAAGTAATAATGGCACAACCACACACCTTGCTTATGTGCTCATGTGACAAAATACCATGTGTTTTAGTGCAGCACAATTTTTAAAAAGGTTATACAGGTTTTACATCTATTTGTACTACATTTTGTTTTGTATGTTAAAAAATAATATTGCCACGTGCCTCTAAAGTGTTCAGGTTTGGCTTTAAGAAAAGGTGGCAATCCTATAACAAACACAGATAAAACTAATATCAAACCAACCATTCCTCTGTGTTGCACCATAGTGGTGAATGAGTGTGATTATTCTTTTCCAAGACATTGTAATAAAACTTTATTGCCAGAAATATGTACATTGTTATTGTATGCTGATCCGCTCCTGAAATGCTAGATGCCCAGCTGTCTCTAACTTAAAAAAAAATACCTGCCCTCCCCCCTCTAAACTGACCATGGTTTTTCATGGCCACTGAGCCTTGACACCATGGTCAGTTTACGTGCCTCCGTCATCTGCAGCTATCCTCTGTCCTCCTCTCCCCCCCCCCCTCCCTGCCTGTCAGCTCGTATAAGTGCCACTCTGCTCCCCACCCCTTCCCTTCCTGCTGCTATAAAACTATTATATTCATGCAATAGCCTCTGTTCGATAACAACTTGTTCCCAACTGTATGCTTGACTAAAGGATTCGTCAACCTGGGTCCTTAAACACTGGAATAAAGACACGAACTGGGTTACATGGGTTTAATACAGCCACAGCCACAGCCAATTTATTAACCAAAGAATAAATAATATCACATTAAAACATACCAATAAATACAAAATTCAACAATGCCCAACAACAAGGGGTCTTTGGGTGTCCTTAAGGCACAATTTTAACTGAAATCACCCATGTCCTCAGCCTCGCCCCAACCAGCTTGAAGACGTTATGACATCACGCATACTTCCATTCCCCCCAAGGGACCTAGCTCCTGGGAGAACCACCACTAACCAAGTGGATGGGCCACACCCTAGATGGGCCCCACCATTATGTAACAATGTAACAATGTAATTAATCACTGACCCCCCCAAAGACCCTCCTGACCCGCCAACTGCTGTGACAAAATGCGTACACTTCAGCAACCCTTAACACACGGATACCTTGCCGATCCCTGTCCATGCTGCATATTACACAAATTAAATGGGATTGGTAATTAACCTCCCCTTAGCCTCCTCCCCTCTCCCAATCAAAACAGCTCATATCAGTACAGGCCAGGGCTCTGCTAGTTGAATCAAAATGTGTGAGTAAGCTTTGTTCCTATAAAATTAAACCTAATTGAATCGGTATTGTTTTAAGTATTTTCTTGTTTTGAAATGATACTGACTTTTTCTTTACACCCAGTGGGGGGGGGGGGGGGGGCAGTTTGCCATCTGCGCCCTGGGCACCGAATGACCTTGTTCCGGCACTGGTGGGAGGGAAGTTACCTCTTCTGTTGAATTCCTTGGACAAAAACCCACCTATCTGCACTGACCCTCACAGCTGCTCCCTGCCCATCCAGCCTCTGCCTCCAATCAGGTAGAGACTACTCCTCTTCCCACCACTCTAACCTAGCTGACCTTTCCCTGACCGTGTTCCTTCCTTAGTCATGCCGCCCCTTTGTCCATTTTCTCCTCCGGGCCTCACTTTATAAAAAAGCAGTTGATGTCATATGCATATGGTAAATAATATCTTAATAAGTGTGTAATTGTGTTGCTTATTTTTTACTATACAGCAGAACTATATTTATAGCATATGATATAATAGCAAAAAGCTGTTATTTTCCCAAAATCTAGTTATCCTACACTAAGAAAGCTTGCTGAAAGAAGACCAGATATACCAATATTTGTTGGAAAAACAGAACGACCTGTCTTCTGGTACCTGAACAAGAGTGGTGTTAACTTGACAAATGTCAATGTTGTCCCTTTTGGAATCTGGCAGCAGGTAAAGCAGCACATTAAATGAATAATTTTTCCACTTGTGTGACATTTTATTGCTTTAAACAAAATCTGTAATGACACACATTTTGTGCTGTGTGCAAAGATAAAGTTGAAAAGGTTGTAAAATGAACCTAATAAAATCACACAAGATAATATTGCTTGTTCTACTGTACATCCTGAATTTTTTAGGCTATCTTGTCATCTAGTTTTTCTGCTTAGTAGGTCAGTAAATCAATATAAACTGAAGGATGTGGATGACTGCATGGGAACCTGCTGATAATAAAGGCCAGAAATAAAATCTCCCTTATGCCGCATACACACGGTCAGACTTTTCGACCAGACTCTTCGACCGGACTTGTCCGACGGACGCCGACGGACCAAATCCGGCGGACAATCCAATCGTGGGTGGGTATCACCGGACCTTCAGCGGACTTTTCACAAATCTGACGGACTTTAGATTTGGAACATGCTTCAAATCTTTACATCGTAACTCTGCCGGACCCAGAAATCCGCTCGTCTGTATGCTAGTCCGACGGACAAAAACCGACGCTAGGGCAGCTATTGGCTACTGGGTATCAACTTCCTTATTTTAGTCCGGTGTATGTCATCACGTACGAATCCGTCGGACTTTGGTGTGATCGTGTGTAGGCAAGTCCGGTCATTAGAAAGTCTGTTGAAAGTCTGCCAAAAGTCCGTTGAAAGTCTGTCGAAAGTCTGTCAGACGGGCTGTCTGACTTTTGTAGCTGAAAAGTCCAACTGCGTGTACGCGGCATTATTTCTCTTTTGTAGATGATCCTATTGCTAGCTGGCTAGAGCAGAATAACCCCATACAGAGGAAAACTTATATGTACATTTTCAGTGTGCGTTGTGTTAAATCTTTATTCCGTTCATAAGTTATGGCTTATTGCTGCTATCCAACGTAGCTAGCCCCCGCTGTGAGCTGTGGCTCCTTCTGCCAACCCGTCAATCCCTGTGTCTTGTAGTGATGTAGGAGACAATGGAAACCACAATGTGCAGCAGGAGACACACTATCCAACACACGGGAAAGTATTGGATAGTCAGGACAGCCGTAGCTCATGAAAAGAATGGAGATTTCCCTTGCCTCTCTGCTTTACCTTTTGCCAGCTAGTGACAGGTTCACCTTAGACTCTCACAGTCCATTGCAATAATAGGAATATATTTAGTGGGCCGTGTTACAAAATGTACTCAAGACATGCATTATATAACTTACCATTTTATAAACCCTTCCAACTGATTTTTTTTTCTCTTAAGGTGGATGCAGATCTCAGATTTATGATACTGATGGATGGAGTTCATCCTGAAATGGACACTTGTATTATTGTAGAATACAAAGGTAAAGTTCTTATTTCCATTTCTGTTCCCAATATACTGTATTTTGTTAAATGATAATTATTCTTAACTCAAACGCCAGTATATGAATTTTGTATCGATAGGTCATAAAATCCTTAATACGGTGGACTGCACTCGGCCTAATGGTGCAAAGCTCCCCACAGATGTTGCTGTAATGATGAGTGACTTTGCTGGAGGTGCGTCTGGATTTCCAATGACATTCAATGGTGGAAAGTTTACAGGTATGTCTTAAAATCTGTGACTTTTGCAGGTCCTGAGTAGTAGCAGTTTGCTTTCTATATAATGGGGTTAATTTACTTAAATCGGAGAGTGCAAAATCTGGTGCAGCTCTGCATGAAAAGTAATCAGCTTCCAGGTTTTAGCCCCTGTTCACATTGGGCTGATTTGATATGCAATTTGACATGTCAAGTTGCAAGCCAAATCGCCACCTATTGCCGCCAACGGCACTGTCTGAATCGGTGCGGCACCGCAAAGTCCCAAAATAGTTCCTGCACTACTTTTGCCAACTTCGGGGGCGATTTAAATAGACATCGGTTCAGGAACCCGCATAGATGTCTCTGAAATCACTCCTCAAAACTTAATTGAACAAGCTGAAGTTAGAAGTTGCTGAAGTGTGCTCTAGTGCACTAGATTTTGCACTCTCCAGTTTTAGCAAATCAACTACATTGGTGCAGCTGTGCATGGTAGCCCATCAGCTTCTAACTTCAACTTAATCAATTAAGCTTTGACACCAAGCCCCCGTTCACATCGGTGCGATTTTGCATGTTAAATCAGGGGATATTGCCAGCAATAGGAGCGTCCCAATCGGTGCGACGCCGCACTGATTTCCAAAAGTAGTTCCTGCACTACTTTTGGCAACTTTGGGGGTGATTTCAATAGACACCAGTGCATGAACCCGCACAGATGTCTTTCAAGTCGCCCCCAAAGTCGGACTGAAATGCAGCTTTGTACATGCTTAAAGTGTTACTAAACCCAGAACCCTTCATTCACCATATCTGGTCTCCCACAGTACATGGAAATGCAATTATTTTAGTAAATACAATCTGCTAAATACCTTTTCTCATCAGCAATATATAGCAGTCTTGGGACTTCTATCAGTGTCCGGCCAAGCACTGGTTAAAGCTTGTAGGAGGAATTTGCTTTCTCCTCTGACTGTCCTATTAGGCTGCATGACTCCTGACCCTCTTTCTGGACAGTGCTGATTGGCCCTGTGCTGACCTCATGTACCCTCTCAAAAAAAAACTCTCAAGCAATACACACCAAGCTGAGCATGTGCAGAGTGCCTCCAAGGCTCTGTTTTATCAGCAGATGGATTGGGAAAAGTAAAAGAAGGGGAGGATCAGGAAAGACAGGATCAAACAGCCTTTTTACATAATGCAGAGGATTAACCCCTTTGGCTGGGTTCACACCTACGCAAATTGGATGTGGGTTTTCTTGCATCCAATTCACATGACACGAGATTATGACCAGCTCTCTATGGAGCCAGTTCACATATCTCCGTTGCGGCTCTGTGCGTCTTTGTCTCCATTTCAGGGCCGAATATTTGTTTTAATTGCCCGATTCATTCCTCAAATGGAGAATCCAGCCTTAGGTTCGACAGTGAGTATACCAAGCCTGCTTTACTGCATATTCAGACTGATTTTACTGTTGTCCTTTTAGTAACGCTTTAAGTAAATTAATGGTCAGCGGAGAAGTGCACAAGTTTTGTAACGTTCTGTGCAAAAGTTTTGTGAGTGTGGTGGCGGTCAGTGGAGAACTGCGCTGGTGCAGTAGGAGTGAGTATAAATGTGGGTAGGTGCAGTGATAGTTAATGAAGAGTGAATGTTCATAAGTGAAGCGCCTGTCATGGGGATGTATGCATTGTGCACCAGTACAGTGGGGAATTGCATGTCATTGCTGTGGTAGTCCATTCAGGAGTGCAGGTTGGTACAGTGGTGTTCAGGGGTGAAGTGTGCAAATGAAAAGGTTGCGTGGAGAAGCATTTGAATGCAGTCGTAGTCAGCTGCAATGGAGATCAGTGAAGAAGTTTGCAAGTGCAGTGATGGTCAATAAAGAATAGTTTCGATGCAAGGGCATTCAGTGGAAAAACGTGCTATATGAGTTTTGAAACTCCAAGAAGTGCATGTAGAAGTAGTAAAAGTCAGAGGAGAAGTGTAGTTGTGTATTGGTGGTCAAGGGAGAAGTGTGCGTGATGTGTCCTTGGCAACAGGGTGGTTGGATTCTGTTTATATTCGGTGGCATTAGGTGATCTTTCAGTCTTCCATACAGAGCTAATAACCCCTGCAGTCCATGGCTAGAAGGCAAAAGTTTTTTTTTTCTTCAGCTGATGTTGTTTTGTTCCCTGAATGTTACACTGCGTGA
Source organism: Aquarana catesbeiana (assembly GCF_042186555.1). Taxonomy (NCBI): domain Eukaryota; kingdom Metazoa; phylum Chordata; class Amphibia; order Anura; family Ranidae; genus Aquarana; species Aquarana catesbeiana. Next base: position 411,158,862 of record NC_133328.1, on the reverse strand, counting down.
GGAGTCTACTTGGCCCATAGACATGTAAACAAAAAGCGCAGCTGGATATAAACAAATAATGAAAAATATTGTGCTATATGCAAATAAATGAAAATAGATATGAATAGAAAACTGTGCATATTAATTATCTCCTGGACATCCATTATTGCTGGGAATGGCTTTCCTCCATGGCTGACAATCTGAGAATATCCACCCAGCACTTTACAGCAGAACCCATCCACAGAAGGTACAACATCTAAAGAGGAGATCGGTTCATGCCTTTCTTTAAGGGCTGTCTGGTAAGCCTTTAATCTCTCTGTGGTGACGGGTTTTACAGCGGTGGGAGTCGGATATCCAACAGCGATATTTTCACTTATTCATGGACTTTATATAAATGAATTAGCATGTTTTATTTGCACTTAGTATTCACGGACATTATTTTGGTGAATTAATATGCACAGTTTTCTATTCATATCTATTTTCATTTATTTGCATATAGCACAATATTTTTCATTATTTGTTTATATCCAGCGCTGCGCTTTTTGTTTACATGTTTAGTAGTGCCCCCTATCAGGGTTATAGCGTATAGCTGCAGGATACCTTTTCACAGGTTTATATTTCATTCACAGGTTTATATTTCATTCACAACATTTGTACACCTAGCGCAAATTTTCTCTTTTAGAATAATTGGCCCATAGACATACCTTGCTCACGTAGTACAAGCATACTCCACTCAATATCAGTGGTGGCCCATCCATACGGGGCGCAGGAGCGCCGCCCCCCTGAATTATGCACCCGGCCCCTAATCTACATGCAAAAAACCTGACACATTGATTCCATTAAAGCCTGAGACTCTAATTGGCTTCAAAAAAAGGGTGGGCTCGGGGCACAGAGCACTGCGCCCTAAACCCACCCAGTTGTGTGACAATAGCATAGGTGTGCGCAGCCTATTGCATTAGGGTGTGCACCCCAAAGCTCAAACACACATGAACACCACCTGCTGCCACATGGAGGAGGCTCTGATGGTGGGAGACAGTTTTATGCTACATGCTACACTCTACATACGAGTGTAGTGTGTTCCTATAATTGAACCTAGCCTTTAATATAATTGGGGCATTTACACTGGCTACTGGTGCCACTCCTGGATAATGCTAATGCACATGGAGTGATTAGGGTATGATTAGGGTGTGCCCAGGCACACCCAGCACACCCTGTGCGCACACCTATGGACAATAGCAAATTAATATTCGCTATTGTCTTCCTGATTCTCCTCCCGGCCAATCAGGAAGCAGGTCCTGAGACCCGTCACCCAATTGGCCAAGAGGAAAAGTGATTCTATTGGCCACTGAGGAGGAGGAGAGAGGTGATGCAGGGAAAGCCGGCGTGAAGCCGAGGAGGAGATCTCGGTGTGAAGCCGCCATCAGCTGCCTGGAGGAAGCGCTGCTCACAACTAAGATGGGGTAAGTGCGGGGCTGGTGATGACCAACCGGGGAGGTGACATCGGGTGGATTGTCGCTCCCCTCCCCCAAAAAAAGATTCCTTTGTTGGATTTGCCATTAAATGACGTATATGCACTGTATGGTCTGTACTGCAGAGCTCAGAGAGGGGGAGCCAATCAGATGTGCTGCAGTTCAGGGAGAATGCTGATAAGAGGTGAGAACAGAGTGACAAAGAGATGGATTAATCAGTATGCTACTTCTCCTTTCCCTGTCCACTCACAGCATGGGGGTCAGGACTCAGGAGGAGACATACTGTATACTGTAATACAAATTGAAACTACAATAGCAAACATGCAGGTTCCCCTCTTCTGCAAGACAGGGCTTTGTTGTGAGGTAGAGATGTGTGGATCTCAGGAATGGAAGGACAGAAATACAAATCCTTTGGCAGGTAAAACCGCTCCGTGTGTAGTTTCGATGGAGTTCAGCTTTAGGTCCACCTGATTATAACTACTACCAAGAAACTTCTAAGTAAGTAGCAAATTATACAATGAGACTGTATGAGACTCAAAGTATGCAGCATAACATGCTACTTAATTTACTTTTGTAGCACCCTCCTAGGTCAGGCCCTAGAAGTGAGGCCAATGTAGTTTTTAGCTTTGCTGTTAAAAGTGAAGACTTAATTGTGTTTTCTGCAGCTGCAGGCTTGTCTGCCCACCCCTCCTCCCCCCCTCCCGTCTTTCCAGAACTTGTTTGGAAACCTAGTGAGCAGTAGAGGGAAAAGTCTGAGCTGGCACTGGATAGAGCTTCAGTCAATCCCTACTTGAGAAGAATGGCCAGCAGGGGGCTGAAAGGTGTATATAAGGCTGAAAACAGAGAGCAGCAGGGTCCTTTTGCCTTCCAAGGCTCGGGAGGAGCCTTAATAAGTACTAGATGATTCTTGTTAAGTGAGGAGTCATAATATCACCCCTAAAGTCGCAGGAACATTCAAGGCAACATCCAGAGGGGATCTTTTTGGAAGAATTAATGAGTCAAGCTGAAGCTGAGAGGAGGTCTTCAGACTCCCTGGACCACAGTGACAAGGCCTTGGAGAATTCTCAAGAGAGAGACTGTTGCCTGTACACATCAGAGGGTTAGAGGGATCGTTCCAGACTTGGTGCCAGGGTTGTGCCTTAGAGAAGAGAAGGCCCCTATGCTGGAACTGTGTTCTACCTTTTTGTGGAGGAAAACTCTTCTTCATTTGCTTAGCTGCTTCAAGATAATGTCTTTGTTCAAGTTTTTTAGTTCTGGGCATATCAAAGCTTTTCCCAATCTCTACCCAGTTCTACAAAACAATAAAAACAACAAAAAAGACGCTATCTGCCTGATTACTATCTGAGGAGTGAGTGAGTTTGGATGCATCTGGCTGAAAATACCCTGTGCCTGGCTGCTTGCTCCATTAAGGGATCAGAACCTGGGATCAAATCGCCAGGCCAAATCAGGGGTCTGGTACACTTTATTTACAGAAAGTGGTGAGAGGAGCAGTGCTTGGCCATATTTCACTACCGACATTACAAATCACATGGATTCCTTTGAAAGAATTACTGCACTCAGCCCCAGCCCTCTGTGCAATAACAAAATATATCAAAGCACATTCTGCAATAAATGAAGTGACATGACAGGTTCTCACGTTACTGAAATGAACCTCAGTTTAATAATATACTGCAACCCAGTCCAATGCAGGAGTCATTTGTTTCCAGCCAAACCATCCCGTCACACGAAAATTCCATTGCACACTAATGCCCCGTACACACGATCTGACATTGATCGGACATTCCTACAACAAAATCCTAGGATTTTTTCCGACGGATGTTGGCTCAAACTTGTCTTGCATACACACGGTCACACAAAGTTGTCGGAAAATCCGATCGTTCTGAACGCGGTGACGTAAAACACGTACGGCGGGACTATAAACGGGGCAGTGGCCAATAGCTTTCATCTCTTTATTTATTCTGAGCATGCGTGGCACTTTGTGCGTCGGATTTGTGTACACACGATCGGAATTTCCGACAACGGATTTTGTTGTCGGAAAATTTTATAGCCTGCTCTCAAACTTTGTGTGTCGGAAAATCCGATGGAAAATGTGTGATGGAGCCCACACACGTTCGGAATTTCCAGCAACAAGGTCCTATCACACATTTTCCATCGGAAAATCCGACAGAGTGTACGGGGCATTAAGCCTCGTACACACGATCAGATTTTCCGATGGGAAATGTGTGATGACAGGCTGTTGGCAGAAAATCTGACCGTGTGTATACTCCATCAGACAATTGTTGTCCAACTTTCCGTGGACAAATGTTGGATGGCAGGTTTATAAATTTTCCACGGACAAATGTCTGTTGTCGGATTTTCCGAGCATGTGTACACAAGTCCGTCGGACAAAAGTCCAAAGTACAAACACGCAAGCTCGGAAGCGAGGACGAGCCAGAAGCGATTGGTCTTGCAAACTAGCGTTCGTAATGGAGAATTAACATTCATGAAGTGGCAAATTATGAAATCTCCAAATGCAATGCACAATTCTCTTCTTCTTTAATGGGATAATAATGAAGCTGCTTTGCTGGTGATACCGATGGAGTTATTGCAAACAAATTTTCAAAGGCTTTTTTTTTCTAGTGATATCAAGAATAATATTATGCTTTTTTTTTTTTTTTTTTTTATTTGGGCAAGTTATCACAACACCATTATAACGTAGTTTTTAAGTCAAAGATACAACTATGTTGGTGTGCAGGCCCGGACTGGGGCAAAAAATAGGCCCGGGCATTTTAAACTGAGCAGCCCATTTTTTTTTTTTATACAGATCAGGTAAGTATGACATGTTTGTTACTTAACCAACCCCTGCCCTGGGCCCCTGCCTCTCACAGGACGCTGCCAATCGTAAGCAGCTGAGACATTTGCAGCTGCACATATACAAGAGGAGTGTATATGTGCAGCTATCCTGGCTATCCTAAGGTTTTACTTACCTGAGCCCCGAATTTCCGTGGGCGTGATCCCGCATCGCTCACTCCATGGCTTCTCGGCTCTTCATTGGATAGATTGATAGCAGTGCAGCCATTGGCTCCCGCTGCTGTCAACCAAATCCAATGACGCGGGCTCGGGGGGGCGGGGCCGAGTCATACACTCGGTGGCTATGGACGCCGAGTGTATGATACGGGTGTACGGCCGCAAGGTAACCCCCTCGGGAGAGAGATTCCCAGAGGGGGTTATCTATTGCGGGGAGGAGCCGCGAGAGCCGCCGTGGGACCCCAGAACAGGTGGATCGGGGCCACTCTGTGCAAAATGAACTGCACAGTGGAAGTAAGTATGACATGTTTGTTATTTTAAAAAAAAAAAAAAAACTATACCTTGAGTGTCACTTTAAGGCCTCAGCCCAGGTTCACACTACTGCCGTGTGAGATACCACATGTAATTCGCACAGGAATCGCAACACATTCCTGTGTGAATTACATGTGGTATCTCTGGGGTGCATTTTGAGCCATGGATTTGTATGGCTCAAATCGCACTGCATTCACACCAAACTGGTGCAGGACCCTTTTTTGTCCGCACCAGAATCAGATTGCATGGGTGTTCACACCCAATGCGATCCGATTCTGCAAACTGCGCTGCGTTTTGCAAACTGATTGCGGGGTGTCGTTAACTTTACATACACTCTGCAATTGGTTCACATAGATGGATGCAATTTAGATGCAGCGCTGAAACCGCAGCAAATTTGCTGTGAATTTGCATCTAGTGTGAACCCAGGCTAAGAGATAACAGTTAATTTTAGGCCACATTAAAAATATATTACACAAAATGATATATAATATAATCCAAAAGGTGTCCTGCATTTAAAGTGTATATATGATTTTCTTTTTCTAACACTGCACTGCACTGTGTACAAGAGACCACTGACCAGATCAAAGCATGCTCTCATCATGCTTTGTGTAAATGCAGGTGTAAAACATGATTTTTGGAAAACGGGCAGGCTGGCATCACTTACTTTTTTAGCTGTCCTGTCCAGGCCCCGGATATACTTTTCCGACATTAGGCAGAAGAGGACTAATCCAGGCAGCTCCTCCCCCTTCATGATCACCTGAGTCACCTAGCCAGCTTTCATGTGCAGGAGGCGGGTCTGAGATCCTCCAGCTGCGTATACAGAAGGTAGTGGCGTGGAAGAACTTGGCCTCTCCGTCCCTCCTTCTCTCCTGGCGTCCTGGTTGCCAGGTGACCGACGGCTGTGAGGCGCATGCGTGAACCGGGACCTTCGCTTCAGCAGTGGCCTAGGTTGCTATGGAGCGGCTTGGTGGGCGGGGGAATGGTGAGACTCCTTCCACTCCTCCCGCATATGCAGCACATCGCCCGCGGCCGGCTCTGCATCCTGCCCATCCACCTGCTGCCGGCCCCGCAATCCGCCCATCCAACCGCGGCCATCCCCGCAATCCACCCATCCACCCGCGGCCAGCCCTGCATGTCACAGTCTCCCTAGGAAATGCGGCCTGGCGGCCCCGGCCCACCGGGAAAATGCCCGGTGTGCCCTATGGCCAGTCCGGGCCTGTTGGTGTGCCCTGTTAATTTTACATTGTATTTTTTAAAATGTAACTGCCTACTCCCAAACTGTCATTTGAAGTAAAACACATAGCCAAGTATTATTCTACACTATTTTTTTATTGTGCATTAAAAAAAGAAAACAAATAAAATTAGACGTGTTATCTGCCAATAGAACTTAATCAAAAAGTGCATTCTATGCATCCAAATATATAGAAAATATACCAAATCAAATCATTATTCAACCAAAAAAATAATGTCAAAGCAATAACTCCAAGGCGAATAATAAATAACACGTTATCTCCTCCGATTCCGCGACATGTCTGGTTGACGAACGGTCGTTCAGAAACAAACTAAAAAGCATGAAATGAAAAACGCGAACTGAAAAGTGCAAAAATGAAAAGCGCAAGTCAACACTCACCAAACTTCTACTAACATGAAATTAGCAGAAGGAGCCCAAAGGGTGGCGCTAAAGAGCTGAAAAAACAATGTAGTATGTCACTACGTTCGTAATTGTTGGCCAACAATTGTGTGGCCGTGTTTATGCAAGACAAGTTTGGACCAACCCCCTTCGGACAAAAGTCCATGGTTTTGTTGGCCAAAAATGTGCACGAGGCTTAAGGCTAGGTTCACACTATTGTGAATTGGATGCGGGTGGAGATCTACCTGACCAACACAGGACAAGTCAAAGATCACCAGGCCCAGTGTCACCTCCTCACACCTGATTTAAACCTCTAATTGCCGTACTACCGTGGCGCAATTCCCTGTTTTGCACTGCATTCATGGGTTTAAATTAGGTGGTGAAAAAGGAACATATCGCCTCCTCTGCACCTGTCAACACACACACTTGGATCATTTTTCAGAGGAGCAGCAGTGCCTTCTGCACTTGTGAATGAGCCTTTAGTTGCATTCAGCAGCGGCACCCTTAGGGCTCCTTCACACTAAAGTTGGGGGGTGGTAAAACAACAGGGTATAATAGAAGTCTATAGCTAAGAGCAGCAAACCCTCAGGAAAGGGGCAGGTACAGTGCATTGCACCTGCTTTGTGGTTAAACTGCAGTGCATCAGTGTGAAAGCAGCCCTATAGTATTATGCCCAGTGTATTGCTTCACACTGATATGAAGATCTCCTCTTTCCTGATGCTGGCACCACTCTGGAGACCGCTAGCTGGGATAAGAGGTAGAATGCAGTTGGTACCACTCAGCATGGTACAGGAACCAGCACTACAGAGGTGGCATCAGCTTATGAGGCTCTTGCTCCCTACTACAGATCCAACTTTACAAGTAGTTCCTCTGTATTGCACTCTGATGCTCTGGAATGGTGGGTCAGCAAACCCAGACCGAGATCTACCAGTCACCTGTCCGTGATCTACTTGGTAGATCGTGATCTACAGGTTGCTGGCCCCCGTTCTAACTGAATGACTTGAGCACTCTCCCTCTGAAAAACCTGAGATATGACAAGTACAAAAAGCTCCAGATTATCAGAACTGGCAAAAAAAAAGTCACCAGCTACTAAATGAGAAGTTCTTGAATGTAGTACATTTCCAAGAAGTGAAGTATAAACTCCAAGCTTAGAGAAAGAGATTATGTTTACAAATACTCCATGTTGACACTAAAAACTTAAAGGGAAATCCTTGAAATGTGAAGAAAATACAGAATCAATCAGCCATCAAGCCAGTTCTTGGATTTCAGAGGTCATAGACAGAGCCTGACTGCAAATGAAGACAAAAAGATATAGTAATTAAAGGGAGTTTAATATACAGTATATTTAATGTATTTCCTTATAAACATGAAAAAAGGATTAACTTGATGTATATAATTTTATCAATACATGCTTCATGCTTCTGTATATGACTAGTAATTATATATGTAAATGGGGAAAGCCATGTTTTGCTTATTACATATGAAGGCTCGGAATTCTGGGTGGCGGTGCTACACGGTTTGTTCTTTACTGCTTTAGCTAGTCAAATAGAGCCTGCCTCATTTCCTGACTGTGGGACATTTAGTGTCATCTAGCCCTTTCCTTCCTATCCTTATTGTTCATGACCTGCCCCTTTCTTTCATTGGATTTCAGTTTTTTTTCAATTATAGAGGCTCAGCATCATATGTGGGCATTACCTAGGGCATTCTGCATGCAAATGCAGTTTTCCCAGGAACACTCACTCCTCTAGACCCATCAAGACAGTTTGTTATTTGCACAACTATTCTCAAGATCCAGTCTATTGCTCACATCAGGGCTGAGGGCTCTTGAGAGGAGTACTACAATAGGGTGATTTGATGCTTTGTAGGCCCAGCCACCAGCCATGATCTGCCTGCATCACATAGAGAAGCAAAGGGATGACAGTGATGACATTGACACTGAATCTTAAATAAGGAAACAGGAAGGTTTTATTTAACTATTTAATTAGCATAATGGGAGGATAGAGAGACCAGTAAGGCAAAATATAAGCTGAATAAATCTCAATTTTAAATTAAAACACATTACTTCTGTATAGTATGTCCTCAGACTTTATGAACTTTTCATTTTCTCAGTCTCATCTAATACTAATATAAAGGATTCATGAAATCTTAATTAAGCATGGCGTCCCTGTTTTTATCTGCAGAGGAATGGAAGGCACAGTTTATAAAAACAGAAAGAAAGAAATTGCTGCATTACAAAGCCCAACTTGTTAAGGACTTGAACCCTCGTATCTATTGCCCCTTTGCTGGTTACTTTGTGGAGGCACATCCATCAGATAAGTATGTTTGACTTTATACATCAGGTGTTACTTGGTGTGAGCAGAGTGATACAAATGTAATTAGGGAATGATTTCTACTAAATTAATTATATCTTTGTTGAAATCTCAACATCATATGCAATTCTCCAGTGAAATTTGCCTGAAAAAGAAACGATTTACCATTTTATAAAATCTCCCCATGTTGCTCTGCAAGCCCTTTTGACGCTATTCACGCCTGCCAAACACTAGATAAATGGGGTAGTGTGACAAAGGATTTAATAGTGGTGGGGGTGGTTTGTTAACCACTTCAGCCCCGGAAGGTTTTACCTGCTTCCTGACCAGAGCACTTTTTACAATTTGGCACTGCGTCCCTTTAACTGGTAATTGCGTGGTCATGCAATGCTGTACCCCAATTTGCGTAGTTTTTTCCCACAAATAGAGCTTTTTTTGGTGGTATTTGATCACCTGTGTGGTTTTTATTTTTTGCGCTATAAACAAAAAAAAGCGTCAATTTTGAAAAAAAAAAAAAAAACAATATTTTTTACTTTTTGCTATAATAAATATCCCCAAAAATTTAATAAAACAAACAAATTTCTTCATCAGTTTAGGCCAATATATATTCTTCTACATATTTTTGGGAAATAAGCATATATTGATTGGTTTGTGCAAAAGTTATAACGTCTACAAACTATGGTAAAGATTTATGGCTTTTTTTTTTACTAGTAATGGCGGTGATCTTTGATTTTTAGTGCTATTGCGACATTGCGACGGACAGATCGGACACTTTTGACACATTTTTGGGACCATTGACACTTATACAGCAATCAGTGCTATAAAAATGCACTGATTACTGTGTAAATGTCACTGGTAGGGAAGGGGTTAACACTGGGGGGCGATCAAGGGGTTATACAGTATCTCACAAAAGTGAGTACACCCCTCACATTTTTGTAAATATTTTATTATATATTTTCATTTGACAACACTGAAAAAATTACACTTTGCTACAATGTAAAGTAGTGAGTGTACAGCTTGTATAACAGTGTAAATTTGCTGTCCCCTCAAAATAACTCAACACACAGCCATTAATGTCTAAACTGCTGGCAGCAAAAGTGAGTGCACCCCTAAGTGAAAATGTCCAAATTGGACCCAAAGTGCCAATATTTTGTGTGGTAACCATTATTTTCCAGCACTGCCTTAACCCTCTTGGGCATGGAGTCCACCAGAGCTTCACAGGTTGCCACTGGAGTCCTCTTCCACTCCTCCATGATGACATCACGGAGCTGGTGGATGTTAGAGACCTTGCGCTCCTCCACTTTCCGTTTTGAGGATGCCCCACGGATGCTCAATAGAGTTTAGGTCTGGAGACGTGCTTGGCCAGTCCATCACCTTTAAAATAAAATAAAAACTCTGCGCTTACTCAAATCAATAGCAGCTCAAACAACAAACAAGGAAATTTGTAAAAGGAACAGGTGCATATATAGTGTAGCGCTAATTATAACCAATGGATTTAAAATTGTAATATTGCATACACCAAAAACCTAAAGACAGATAAATGCATATATCTCAAATTTTAGTGTGAAACACCCTAGCAAATGTCTATTAGATGTGAAAAAAAGTTTTGAAGAAAAGGTTTTGAAGAAAAATTTTTATAGTCCCATGTTAGAGATACAATTATTCTGTTCACCACGTGGATAGCTGATAAGGAAACAAATAAATATGGTGGATCCCCCACGTAGAAGCAGTGCAGGCTTACCAGAAGAGTTGGACTCATACAAATGTATGTTCAATGAGTCAGTAAGGCTTGTATTACCAACAGGCAATAAAGTAGGGTCTTTCAGCCAGACGGTGATGAGGTCCAAATTGCATCCAGGACTTAAAAGGACTCTTCTACGTGTGGCTTGGTCTCGGTGACATAGCCCATAAGGAATAAGAAAACAATTACATTCTCCGTGATAAAAAAGCGCTTGTAATAAAATTGTGGCAGGCAGTGGAGTCTCTCGACGCGTTTCGCCTACTCAGACTTCATCTGGGGTACCCTACCACTGCTGCCATACTCCTTTATAAAGGTGCTGTGACCCCCCTTGATGAGAATCCAGCTCGTGCCCATTAATTAGATGCACTTCCGGGTATCGCCAAAATGGCGGCCCCCGCGTGCGTTTCAAGCCTCTTTCCTACTGTGTAGTGTGCGTTCCAGCACTCTCATATTAATGCTCAATAGTAGTATATAAACTATTTTCCCACATAATATCAAAATTTTTGTTAGAAGACTCCTTGTGTCAAAAGGGATATAAAGAAATGTAAAAAGAAAATTATAAATGAAAACATGGGGGCGGTGTTTTTCTTCTCCAACAGTGGTCCCTTCCGGATCAAGCATAGGAAGTGTGCGGATGAGGACGGTCTGTTCCGGGTGACGTAAGGAGCGTCAGGATCAGCTGCGCCTTCCGCCTGCATGGAACGCAAGCCAAGCCGCCATCTGTCAAGTGTGTGCCACACCTCAATACCATAGTGGACGTGGCGCGATGTCGTCACAGGCGGCTCAGCCTAACAGCGCGTCCCTAGAGATGGAGTGACGCGCTGTCATGCCAACATACCGCACTGTATGCAAAGGATTGGGTATAAACTACCCCCCAGAAAGGAATTTCTATATATGTGAAGTGATAATTTAGTATTGCCTCAATACCGAATGGAGTGACGCGCTGTCATGCCAACATACCGCACTGTATGCAAAGGACTGGGTATAAACTACCCCCCAGAAAGGAATTTCTATATATGTGAAGTGATAATTTAGTATTGCCTCAATACCGAAACACTGGGACAAAACAACTAGAGTGACAAACAGAGATAAAATTAACAAAAACAGTCTTTAATTCAAAGACTTTCCATGATATGACGGGACAAGTGAATAAGAATTATATTATGTGTATGTGTTATCAAATACCAAATTATAAAGTGTACTGTACTGGAATTTATTTACATATATACAGTAAATAGTATAAATAGTTTAGTATAAACAGTATAAATAGTATAAATAGTTTTTACATATAAATAGTTTATATACTACTATTGAGCATTAATATGAGAGTGCTGGAACGCACACTACACAGTAGGAAAGAGGCTTGAAACGCACGCGGGGCCGCCATTTTGGCGATACCCGGAAGTGCATCTAATTAATGGGCACGAGCTGGATTCTCATCAAGGGGGGTCACAGCACCTTTATAAAGGAGTATGGCAGCAGTGGTAGGGTACCCCAGATGAAGTCTGAGTAGACGAAACGCGTCGGGAGACTCCACTCCACTGCCACAATTTTATAACAAGCGCTTTTTTATCACGGAGAAAGTAAGTGTTTTACTTTTTAACAAATTAGTTTTACCAAACGTTATTATGCTATGTGGCCCTTTTCTTATTCCTTATGGGCTATTTCATAGAGACAAAGCCACATGTAGAAGAGTCCTTTTAAGTCCTTGATGCAATTTGGACCTCATCACCGTCTGGCTGAAAGACCCTACTTTATTGCCTGTTGGTAATACAAGCCTTACTGACTCATTGAACATACGTTTGTATGAGTCCAACCCTTCTGGTAAGCCTGCACTGCTTCTACGTGGGGGATCCACCATATCTATTTGTTTCCTTACCAGCTATCCACGTGGTGAACAGATTCATTGTATCTCTAACATGGGACTATAAAATCTTTTCTTCAAAACCTTTTCTTCAAAATTTTTTTCACATCTAATAGACATTTACTAGGGTGTTTCACACTAAAATTTGAGATATATGCATTTATCTGTCTTTAGGTTTTTGGTGTATGCAATATTACAATTTTAAATCCAATTAGCGCTACACTATATATGCACCAGTCCATCACCTTTACCCTCAGCTTCTTTAGCAAGGCAGGGTTGCCTTGGAGGTGTGTTTGGGGCCGTTATGTTGGAATACTGCCCTGCAGCCCAGTCTCTGAAGGAAGGGGATCATGCTCTGCTTCATTATATCACAATACATGTTGGCATTCATGGTTCCCTCAATGACTGTAGCCCCCCAGTGCATGCAGCCCCAGACCATGACACTCCGACCACCATGCTTAACTGTAAGCAAGACACACTTGTCTTTGTACTCCTCACCTGGTTGCCGCCACACACGCTTGACAATATCTGAACCAAATAAGTTTGTCTTGGTCTCATCAGACCACAGGACATGGTTCCAGTAATCCATGTCCTTGTCTTCAGCAAACCGTTTGCAGGCTTTCTTGTATATCACCTTTAGATAAGGCTTCCTTCTGTGACAACAGCCATGCAGACCAATTTGATGCAGTGTGCGGTGTATGGTCTGAGCACTGCCAGGCTGAACCCCCATCCCTTCAACTTCTGCAGCAATGCTGGCAGCACTCATACGTCTATTTCCCAAAGAAAACCTCTGGATATAACGCTGAGCACGTACACTCAACCTCCTTGGTCAAACATGGCAAGGACTGTTCTGAGTGGATCCTGCCCTGTTAAACTGCTATATGGTCTTGGCCGCCATGCTGCAGCTCAGTTTCAGGGCCTTGGCAATCTTCTTATAGCCTAGGCCATCTTTATGTCAGATCCTTAGAGAGTTCTTTGCCATGAGGTGCCATGTTGAACTTCCAGTGACCAGTATGAGAGAGTGAGAGTGATAACACCAAATTTAACGCACCTGCTCCCCATTCACACCTGAGGCCTTGTAACACTAGTCACATGACACCTTGTAACAAGAGTCACATGACACCGGGGAGGGAAAATGGCTACTTGGGGCCAATTTGGATATTTTCATTTAGGGGTCTACTCACTTTTTTTGCCAGCGGTTTAATCATTAATGGCTGTGTGTTGAGTTATTTTGAGGGGACAACAAATTTACACTGTTATACAAGCTGTACACTCACTACTTTACATTGTAGCAAAGTGTCATTTCGTCAGTGTTGTCACATGAAAAGATATAATAAAATATTTACAAAAATGTGAGGGGTGTACTCACTTTTGTGAGATACTGTATATGTGTTCCCTCAGTGTGTTCTAACTGTATGGCAATAGGACTAGGAGTAGGAGAGGAGACATATTGCTGTTCCTACTTAATAGGAACAAACGACATGTCTCCTCTCCTCTAACAGCACAGGGATTTGGGTCCCCGTGCTGGCGCTCGTGCATGTGATCGCGTGTGGCCGGCGATGATCACCGCATGCGCATAGGGTCCCCCGCCATGCAGTGCCACCGGAGGAGAGCACGCGCCTTCTGGCGGCTCTTAAAGGAAACCCCATACGGGTAAAAAAAACACTTTAAAAATTAAGTGTTAAAATAGCTAAAAAAATAAGGTTATATAAATAACACTGTATCTAAAAAAAATCCACTTTCAAAAATATTATGCCTAACAAATTATACTGCTCAGTTCACAAACAATGTGTCCATAATAATTAATAAATTCAAATAAACAAAAACCAAGTTCTTAAAGCGGAGCTCCACCCAAAATTGGAAGTTTCGGATTAAGTACTCACCCCCCCTCACCTGCCACATTTGGCAAGTAATTTATATTGGGGGGGGGGGGGGGTGTTGAGCGGGTAGCTAGTTTTGACAGGTACCTGCTCCCACTTCCGCTCAAATCGAAGTTCTCCTCTCTCTCCCCCTCTCACTGACATCATTGTCCCCTGCCGATCACAGCTGCCCCTCCCCTCCATCCCAGGTGCCTGCATGTGAATGTGACATCACTTGGGAGGGACGAGAGAGGAGAGCAGGCAGGAATCGGGCATTCCAGCAGCATTCTGAACATTCCAGGCATTCCAGCGGCATTCCAGCAGCTTCCCTGAGCTACTCTGCATGAGAAAAAGTACTAAAGATGCCAGTATTTTGCCCACCAGTTTCCTCCTTGCTCCCCTATGCTGTCTCCTCCTGGCCCCCTGAACTATATTGTTTCCTCCTAGCCCCCCTCATATTGTTTCTTCCTGGCCTCCCTATACTGTTTGCTCCTGGCCCCCCCGTAACTATACTGTTTCCTCTTAGCCCCCCTGAACTATACTGTTCCCTCCTGGCCCCCCTGAACTATAATGTTCCCTCCTGGCCCCCCTGAACTATACTGTTCCCTCCTGGCCCCCCTGAACTACACTGTTCCCTCTTGCCCCCCCGAACTATACTGTTCCCTCCTGGCCCCCCTATGCTGTTGCCTCCTGGCTCCCTGAACTATATTGTTTCCTCCTGGCCTCCTGAACTATACTGTTCCTTCCTGGCCCCCCTGAATTATACTGTTCCCTCCTGGCCCCCCGATCTATACTGTTGCCTCCTGCCCCCCCCCTATACTGTTGCTTCCTGGCCCCCTGAACTATATTGTTTCATTCTGGCCCCCCTATACTGTTCCCTCCTGGCCCCCCTACACTGTTCCCTCTTGGCCCCCCTGAACTATATTGTTCCCTCCTGGCCCCCCTGAACTATACTGTTCCCTCCTGGCCCCCCTGAACTACACTGTTCCCTCTTGCCCCCCCGAACTATACTGTTCCCTCCTGGCCCCCCTATGCTGTTGCCTTCTGGCTCCCTGAACTATATTGTTTCCTCCTGGCCTCCTGAACTATACTGTTCCTTCCTGGCCCCCCTGAACTATACTGTTCCCTCCTGGCCCCCCAAACTATACTGTTGCCTCCTGGCCCCCCTATACTGTTGCTTCCTGGCCCCCTGAACTATATTGTTTCATCCTGGCCCCCCTATACTGTTCCCTCCTGGACCCCCTATACTGTTCCCTCTTGGCCCCCCTGAACTATATTGTTTCCTCTTGGTCCCCCTGAACTATACTGTTCCCTCCTGCCCCCCTGAACTATACTGTTCCCTCCTGCCCACCCTGAACTATACTGTTCCCTCCTGGCCCCCCTGAACTCTACTGTTCCCTCCTGGCCCCCTATACTGTTGCCTCCTGGCCCCCCTGAACTATACTGTTCCATCCTGGCCCCCCTATACTGTTCCCTCCTAGCCGCCCTGAACTATACTGTTCCCTCCTGGCCCCCCTATACTGTTCCCTCCTTGGCCCCTTGTACTGTGCTGTTTCATCCTGGCCACCTGTACTGTGCTGTTTCATCCTGGCCACCTGTACTGTGTTTTTCCCTCCTGGCCCCCTGTACTATGCTGTTCCCTCCTGGCCCCCTGTACTGTGCTGTTCCCTCCTGGCCCCCTGTACTGTGCTGTTCCCTCCTGGCTCCCTGTACTGTGCTGTTCCCTCCTGGCCCCCTGTACCGTACTGTTCCCTCCTGGCCCCTTGTATCGTGCTGTTCCCTCCTGGCCTCCTGTACCGTGCTGTTCCCTCCTGGCTCCCTGTACTGCGCTGTTCCCTCCTGGCTCCCTGTACTGTGCTGTTCCCTCCTGGCTCCCTGTACCGTGCTGTTCCCTCCTGGCCCCCTGTACTGTGCTGTTCCCTCCTTGCTCCCTGTACTGTGCTGTTCCCTCCTGGCCCCCTGTACCGTGCTGTTCCCTCCTGGCTCCCTGTACCGTGCTGTTCCCTCCTGGCTCCCTGTACTGTGCTGTTCCCTCCTGGCTCCCTGTACCGTGCTGTTCCCTCCTGGCTCCCTGTACTGTGCTGTTCCCTCCTGGCTCCCTGTACTGTGCTGTTCCCTCCTGGCCCCCTGTACTGTGCTGTTCCCTCCTGGCCCTCTGTACTGTGCTGTTCCCTCCTGACCCCCTGTACTGTGCTGTTCCCTCCTGGCCCTCTGTACTGTGCTGTTCCCTCCTTGCTCCCCTGTAGTGTTCACCCCTGGCTCCCCTGTACTGTTCTCATCTGACCCCCCATACGGTTTCCTCGTGCCCCTCCCCTGTGCTGTACTGTGCTCCCCTGGCCCCCTGTACTATGCTGTTCTCTCCTGGCCCCCCATACTGTCTCCTACTGTCCCCCTGTACTGTTCTCTTCTGGCCCCCCTATACTGGTCCCTCCTGGCTTCCCTATTCTGTTCTGCTTTGCTCTCTTGACCCCCCCCCCCCATACCGTTCCCTCCTGGATCCCCTGTGCCCTGACCTGCTGACCCCTGTACACAACTTATCTCAAGTTTGACCTCGAATTGAGCATTTGTGCAGAAGAGCAAGCGCAAGTTTCACATTAAGGAGGTAAGTTTGATATTTAATAATAATTGTTATGTCTACAGCTCGCTGATCCCATCAATTCTCTGTGAGCTGTAGATATGAAAATAATTTCAGGGGTTCCCTGAGATCCCAGACTTTTGCCAGGGGTTCCTCAAAGGTAAAAAGGTTGAGAAACACTGCCCCAGAGGCTTCCATATGCTGTATTTTATGCTTTTTCTTTTCATCTTTTTCTGGTCAGGTGACATGAAGGAGCGTCTTCTTCTCTTGAACTTCTCCATCATTAAGCATAACTCGGAGATGTAGAGGATTTTATATGTGTGATGATATTGGGGTCTTAGCACCCCAAAACTGTGTGGGCAAAAAGGTGTCAGCCTTGTAAAAATCACAATCAGAGACCATTTTTAGAAAAGACACAGAGCAGGCTTACATCCACATAGTCAACAATGACCCCCTACCAGAAGATGTAACCCCAGGAATGCATCTCCACAGCCATTAATAAACACATGTTATGGCGTTAATAAACTGATGTTATCAGCATTAAACCAGAGCTCTATTAAGCAAGGTATTTCTTAAACAGCTCACATAAAATAAACACTCGTCGGTCCACAGCAGTGTTAATTTTGACATCAGATTTCAATTTAGTTTTAGTCCTACTCTTTTGACTAAAATGGCATTTTAGTTTTAGTCTTATTTTAGTCTACTAAAATCTCCAGTATATTTTAGTCGACTAAAATCTAATGGGTTTAGTTAAATTGCAATGCATTACTTAAAGGGGTTATAAAGGCAGAACTTTTTTTATCGTAATGCATTCTAGGCAGAACGTTTTTTATCTTAATGTATTCTATGCATTAAGAATAAAAAAAAATCTGTGTGCAGCAGCCCCCCTCAGCCCCCTAATACTTACCTGAGCTCATCTCTATCCAGCGATGTCCACAAGTCCCTCAGCAGTCCGGGACTCTCCCTCCTGATTGGCTGAGACACAGCAGCAGCGCCATTGGCTCCCACTGCTGTCAAAGTCAGTTAGCCAATCAGGAGAGAGAGGGGGTGGGGATGAAACCGCAGCTCCTTGTGTTGAGGAACACACGGAGCTGGGCTCAGGTGCCCCCATAGCAAGCTGCTTGCTGTGGGGGCACTCGAAAGGAGGGAGGGGGCAGGAGCTACGAATAGGGACCCGAGAAGAGGAGGATCTGGACTGCTCTGTGCAAAGCCACTACACAGAGCAGGTAAGTATAACATGTTTGTTATTTATTTTTATTTTTTTTAAACGAGACTTTACAATCACTTTGTGTAGGTTGTGTGTAGGTGTAGGGTGGTCTGGGGCAAGTGAACCCTACAAGCATTTTTCTAGAATTGCCAAACTCATTATATAACATGTTATTATTTATGGTATTAAGGTTTGAACATGCACTACAGACACAAACTTAGCTGTTGTGTGTCTGATTGTCTGATGGAGCATACTAACGGTAGGATTTTAGGCAAACAGTCTGTCATCACACAATTCCCAGACAAAAATCCGATCGTGTGTACGAAGCTTTAGAGTATTACTCTTGACTGCACTGCCTTCCTTAAAGAAATGCATTGACATCTGGCTCTCCTTTACTGATTGTCTCTACACTGAAGGGAGAAGTTTATACACTGGGGTGCTCCTCATCTCCTACATGGCAGCCAGAAGTCATCACTGAAAGGCTTTGTGCCCTTCTGGATTGTGGACAAGCAGACAAGCAGAACATGCTATTGGGGATAGCGTATAATGGATATTTTATTATCGCTCTCCTTGTATGAGTCCTGGGGTGTAGGGGTGCTGTAGTAAAAACCATTTGGTTACCCAGAAAATCAATGTTTAAGAAAACATATGTCACCAGCCCACAGTGAATCTATTTTAAAGTCCAAAGTTTGACTGAAGCGATCACAGCAAAGGCAATGTTTGGACGTTACGCAAGACCCCTTTGTTAGTCACAGTAACCTGTTGGGGATAGAGTATATCCAGAAGCTCTTGTGTGACTTGGTCACCTGGGAATAGATGGCTGATCTGTGGCTGATCCACAGCCGCTTGAGAAAGATTCTTTGAATACCTTTCCTGGTTCTCCCATTAATCAGGTTATTGCTCTCTTAGCAGTGAGGCCATGCCTCCTTTACCACGCTGCACAGCTTTGGACACTTCACTGGATTGAGGTGGCTCAGGAGATTCCTGGGACCATGTTCTGTTCTCAGGGTTAGGCAGCTTGTGCAGGTCCCCAAACAAAGCCTGAGTGCTAATGTGGATAGTTTGTTGTTCATCCTCATTTTAATCTGGTAGCCCTTCCACAACTCTGGGGTTTCAGTATACATTTCATCCCTGCCTATCATGTTAAGGTGCCTATTGTGCTCCCCACCACTTGAGTTCCCTATTAGTCTCAGGGATTATGTCAGAGAGCTTACCCGATTGGGTGTCGTCGCGCGCCGGGGCGCGTTGGTGCGCGCGTTCCTGCGGGCGCTCAGGCACCTGCTTCTATGGGCACTGGTGTTGGCATGCCGGCTGGCCGTGGCGGACGCGGTGGTGCCGGGCGCGTACGCGCGTCAGCGCGCGTTCACCTATGGGCGCTGCTATGTGTCTGCCTGGTGGTGCTGGTGTGCGCGCCGCTGTCCTGGGGCGCGCTCGAGCGCGTGCGGGTGCGCGGGCACCTGTGCGTAACGGCGCACGCACGAACGCGGAGTTTGGCACCAATCAGCCTATTTAGGCTTGCTTCTCCCTCTGATCAGTGCTGCCTGATCAACAGCTCCGTGCCTAGTTCCTGTTTCCTGTTTCCTATTCCTAGTTCCTGTGAGTCCTGTGTTCCTGATCTGTTGACGACCCGGCTTGCCTTCTGGACTCTCCTGACCTCCGCCTGCATTTGACCCCCGCCTGTTTTTGACTTCGCTTCTGCCTGCTCCTTCTGTACCTCTGCTGCCCACCTGTTGCCAAACCCAGCCTGTGCATTAACCTGTTTCCAGCTTCTGCTCAGCATCTGTTGCCTGTACCGCTGACTATCATCTGCTGTTTGAAGACCGCTAGCATCCAGATCATGGACTCCTGCACAGGCTCTCATACCACTCCGCACTCATGGGCCTCCTGTCTGCTCTACCAGGGGCCGCGAGTCGGATACGTAAGGGAGCCTACCCTCTGCCCAAGTGGACTCTCCGGTCTGGTAGGTGAGAGACCTGACAGATTACTTCATAATCTTTGGTGGCCATTGTACTGTTATGATTCTACATTATTTGATATCTTGTTTAGCAAGACTGATTGTCTAACTAAAAAGCCTTTCTTATCATGGAACCTTTCTTCCCTGAATTCTGAGAGTGTAGGGCTTGGACCTTCCTATGTAGACCACCTGCTCTTCCATGTGGACCTTTTTTTGTCTGAGGTTAACTTTGGGGACATAATTTTTATATTGACCATATAATGTTTTTGGTCTGTTTCTTCCTTAATCACTTGTCCACCAGCGCTGTTTGTAAACAGCAACTAGTAGGAACGGATTTGAAAACACACTCTTGGCTCCTATAGTAGCTGGGAGCTTGCTTAAATTTCAAGGTGGAAGTGATTCAGCCACCAAAGGTACAGCTATTGACTACTACACAAATAAAAATGTTTATAGTTCCCCATCTCCACATACACGCACATAAACACATGTAACATACAGTGCATACAGTGCCTTGAAAAAGTATTCATACCCCTTGAAATTTCCCACATTTTGTCATGTTACAACCAAAAATGTAAATGTATTTTATTGGGATTTTATGTGATAGACCAACACAAAGTGGCACATAATTGTGAGGTGGAAGGAAAATGATAAATGGTTTTTACATTTTGTTTACAAATAAATATGTGACAAGTGTGGCGTGCATTTGTATTTAGCCCCCCTGAGTCAATACTTTCAAGAACCACCTTTTGCTGCAATTACAGCTGCAAGTCTTTTTTTAGGGATGTCTCTACCAGCTTTGCACATCTAGAGAGTGACATTTTTGCCCATTCTTCTTTGCAAAATAGCTCAAGCTCTGTCAGATTGGATGGAGAGCGTCTGTGAATAGCAATTTTGAAGTCTTGCCACAGATTCTCAATTGGATTTAGGTCTGGACTTTGACTGGACCATTCTAACACATGAATATGCTTTGATCTAAACCATTCCATTGTATCTCTGGCTGTATGTTTAGGGTCGTTGTCCTGCTGGAAGGTGAACCTCCACCCCAGTCTCAAGTCTTTTGCAGACAATAAAATACGTTTACGTTTTTTGTTGTACCATGACAAAATGTGGAAAATTTCAAGGGGTATGAATACTTTTTTAAGGCACTGTATATGTGCGATAGCAACTACTACGCCACACATGTGAAGGAGAGCAATATTTATAGGGCCAACATTCAACTCTAAACTGATAACCTGTAAAGGTTTTTTAAAGCATCACCTATGTACTAAAATTTGTTGCTATTGCACGGGTGCACACGATGGTTCAAAAAATGTTGGCATGCCGGGTAGAGGAAGGTAGAGGGTTATAAGGAGGCTGACTTAAAACTTTTGTATATTGTATACATTCACAACCCTGCTTTCCTGTGATCCATCCCTGTGATTAATTTTCATTGCAGGTATATTAAAGAGACAAACATTAAAAATGATGCTGCAACATTGAATCAGCTGATAACTAAAATGTCAAATGTTATTACCTGGACTCCAAAGCCAGGAGCAGTGCTGGATGTTGGCAGGGTATTACAGGATCCAAGTGACAGGTAATGGATATGCAATATTTGCCTTATCGTTATTAAATAAATATAGTAAACAGAGTTTTATGCCCCAAAAAAGTGTCACTAGGCTCAAGTAAAAAGCTCAGAAAATTATCTCAGTATTTGCAAATAATCCACTTAATGGTATCCAAATACTTTAGTAGACAATGTTTGACTGATTGAGATTGAAGGGGCTATGCAAAGCTTAAAGTGTTACTAAACCTAAAAACGTTTTTTACCTTAATTTATTGTTTGCATTATGGTAAAAAAAGTTTTCAATTTCCCTGTGTCCCCCTTCCCCTGCGTGAAGAGTAAGAGAGGGGAGAAGAGATCAGTGCTGCATCTATTCTCTCCTTACTTCCTCTTCACACAGCACTCAAGAAGCAGCAGTAGCCATTGGCTCTTGCTGCTGTCAATCGAATGCAGTGAAGAGGAAGTGGGGGATCCATAGACACACAGGTCGGGAGCGCGCAGACGTTTCTCCCCATAGCAAGCGGCTGGCTATGGTGGACATAAAAAAAGAGGAGGAACCAAGATCGCTGCTGTGGATCCCAGAAGAGGTGGATCGGGGCCACTCTGTGCAATACCACCGGGTGATATAACATGTTTGTTATGTATTTTTATTTTTTTAATCTGACTTTAGTAACACTTTAATTATTTTGAAGTTGTTATTTTAGTTTAATTATTTTGAAGAATTATTTTTAGTTCATATTTTTGGTTCTACTGTGCATAAAAATGTAATAATGCTCTACTTATCTATCTTGGTCCTGTGAAGCATTCCCCTTCCTCCTCCTCCTCCTCATATGTCCTTAGTAGTGAGTGCTGTCTTTAGTTGTTGGATGCTAAGCTTGCGCTGTCAAAGATCAGTGTTTTCTGACATTGCCCATATTTAGGGCATACTATGTGGTCCTTAGCATTCACAGAGCCATTGTGAACATTCCCTGTATCTAATATGTGTATTTCCAATGATTGTAAGCTCAGTCTTGTGGCCACAATTTGGAAAATACCACATAAAAACCACTAGATGAAGCCGATGATCATAGGAAAAACGTGTAGTAGGCACATTACAGGTGATTTTTCATGATGGCTTTGTGAATGCCCAGCTATTTTTTCTTTTTTAAATAGCCCCCGATGTATAATCACACCAGTGGCGTCTGGTGCTAAACGTTTTTTGGGGGGCGGCAAAGAAACCCACCTAGGGGGTCCCCCATACTCACCCCTCCACAGTCTCCCGCACTCAGCCCCTCTGCTGCTTCCTCTTCTTCTTCTCTCGGTCAACCTGATCCGCCTTCTGTCCTGATTAGCCAGGAGGAGAAGCCAGAAGACAAAAGTGAATATTGATTCGCTAGTGTCACAAATGATTGGGTTCAGGGCACAGAGCCCAACCTTTTTCAAACCAATTAGAGCTTCCGGCTCTAATAATGTGGCTTGAAAAAAACTCTTAGAAACCTATGAGTCTGGTGTCCCGCATGCATCCCCTGTTTTACAAATGACACCTGAGATAAAACTTTAGGAATTCCCTTTTTCTGTTAAGAAAAACTAACTGCTGTACACTAAAATGCTACATATCAAAACGTACATTAAATAACCTGGGAGGCATACTGGACCTCTTCCATCAGCATACGCTTTTTTTCATGGTTTCCTTTACAAGGTTGTTCTGAAAAACACTTCTAGTAATTTATACGTTTGTAAAATAAAAACCAGGTACTTGTTTTATGTCTGTATATTCATGGATTTTGATAATTAAAAGTTCTGATTTTCCATTGGATAGAGAGGCCATTGTTGATCCACCAGAAGGTACCAAAATTTTCAAAGATTCTTGGGACTTTGATACATACCTGGATGCCATGTCTACTTCATTTAAAGATGAGATCTTTAACTATCCATCTTGGATTAAGGAATATTTCACCTGGGCTGGGTTCAAAGGCTATAACTTGGTTGTCAGGGTAAGTACAATGACTTTTTAGATATAAACAAATGCAGCCTGTATTTATTAACATATATATACAGTATATATATTTAACTCAGCTAATGCATATGTCTGAATTTGAGTTGGTTTCAGCATTTTATAATCTACTGCACAGTATATCTCAGGCTAGAAGAAGGAGAGCCAGGATTAGGGGCCAATTGGGCTTTGTTATGTAAACATATAAGGGAATACTATGCTTCCTTCATCTGGAGATAGAACATTCATATTGAATACATGGCCAAGAGTCAGAGCCTATCATCGCATGGCTGCAGTGAGAGAACTCTGTTCTGTCCCCCTAATGAGATTAAGCATTTCTCTGGATTCCCGCTGTACTGAGAAGTCATATGCAACAATGTAGTCGCCAACATTCACTATCTGACCGGGTGGTGGGGGTTGCTGGGGATCTCTCCAGTGTTCCCTTAGCCGAATTGTAATTCTTTTAGAAACAAACCGCTGAGAAGCATAGCTTGCCAGAGGTTCTGTTGTGGGAAAAATTCTTTTGAGTTAGCCCAAGAAATGACTGCTCATCAAAAAGAATATGTTGGTGTTTTATGTACATATTGAAGAATCTAACCAATAAAGTTTAGAACTTCTTCTATGAGTTTATGTTGTGATCCCTGTCTCGGCAGCACCATATTAAAGGACTTGCGTGCAAGGAGAAGGGGCTGGTAAATGTGTATACGAAGCAGACAGTGAAAGTACATGGCAGGAAGATATGAGGGATCTCTGCAGATCCTTATTTGGTAGAAGGAGTCTGCTAACATATCAAACGTAAAGCACTAGCTAATCAGTTAGGACCACCTTTTGTAAAAGAAATGTATAATCCTCAAGAGGAAGTGCATCTGGTACATGATGGGAAGACGACTTTGTGGAGAAGGAAACTTATTCTTCTCTGGAAAGAAACCCTATATACTGTACAATAGGGAGTAGAATACTAAGAGAAGCCTGTGTCTTGGATCTTCCCGAATGCACGTCTGAGCAAAAGCATTGAATGTACTGGCCTAGTTTGGTTTCTATGCAGAGCTGCATCATATTCTGCACTCTCCAGTTTTAGTAACTCAACCCCATTCTGACTGAAGGAGAGAGCAGAACGATGACCTCCTAAGTTTATTGTAGCTTCCTCACTGTCCATTCATATGATGAAGACCAGGCATTGACCAGGGTGTGTTTAACATCAGCAAAAAAGGTCAGGTCTCCAACCCTGGGTATGCTGTCTATTGGGGTTGTGTAAATCTCAGGACAGAAATACAAATCCTTTGGCAAATAAAACAACTACCATATGTTTTTCAACTGTGTATTTAGCTGTTTGCCTGGAGTTCAACTTTAACTCTAAAATGTTTCAAAATGTTTATTTTACTAACTCATTCTCGTTATTGGTTTACTCCTCACTCAGAAACATAGTACTATATTAATATATTCTTGTTAGGAAACAACCTATGACCCTATATGTCAGGGTGCTAAACATGTTGTTCATGTATTATAATGTCATATTATTTTTCTTGTAGATGATTGAAACTGATGATGACTTTGTTGACTTGCCTCAGGGCTACAACTACTTGGTAGATTTCTCAGACCTTTCTTTTCCTACTAAAAGACCAAACCGTGACCATCCTTATGAAGAAGTAAGTCTTTAGTTCTATCTCTTCAATGATATCCTAAATGAAACCTACTGTATATAATGTTTAAAGAAAAATACAAGGCATGCTCAGTTAAAGTGGTTGTAAACCCTTACATATACCCAGTGACTTGTCCAACATTAGGTGATACACATAGATGAAACCAATACTCCTGCATAAGTTGTAGTTGTGTATCTGCAGCCATTTCTTCTGTAAATCAATCCGAAAAGTCAAAGCGGAAAGAATTTCTTCTTAGATCGAGGAGAAGGGAGCAGGGATCTGAAAGACAACGCTGAAACCTAAAGTAGGAAAGGGACACCCCCCCCACACACACACACACACACAGTATGGAGAACAAGCACAGCTATTAGGCTGAGTGCTGCAGCTCCTCTTTACCATTTTAACTCTGCGAGAATTGACTGATGCTTGTAACAGAAGAACAAGTTAGCAAAGAAAAATTACACTTGGGGTGATTTACGAAAGCCGCGCGCCATCTTCCATATTTATGAAATGGTGCGTCAGTAACAGAGCACGAATACCCCATTTACTATAGCGATCTTGGTGCATGGGAGAATGCAATCTGTGCGGCACTATGGACATGGCGCACGGCATCTCCAAATCAATATTGACAGAAGATGGAGGTGCCAATATTATGGGGTAATGTGAGGAAGTTTAGTAACAACTGCCCAAGTAACAAATATGCCCAAAATAGAATGAGAAAGTAACTTTTTCAGAGAAAGCCCGCTGTGCCCGCAAGTATGTTTAGAACTGCGTGAGGTCAATGTAAGCAGTGCGCATGCGCAAGCCGCTGTTGCACTCGTTCACTTGCGTTTGTTCACTGTGCGGCCAAAATCTTAGTAAATGTTAAGCAACGTACATGCAATTGCACGAGTTGACTGGGCGCAACTCTAAACTTTTCTTTTTTTTTTTACGCTGGTTCACCTATGTATTTTTTTAAGGAGATTTGCACACAGGTCATGTTAGCATGTTACGTTGCCAACATGTGACATGCACCTTGTTAAAGTTATGTAAAAAGTCTCTCACTCCTCTAGCTCCTCCTAAAAGGGCATTTAACCTTCCCCCTCTAATGCATATGATTTCCTTGGGCTAACTTTTTCTTTTAAAGGGGAACTCCACACTCCATTCTCCAATGCTCTTGTCTCCCCCCTCTAATCCCTTGCATTTCCATGGGCTAACTTTTTTGCTTTTAAAGGGGAACTCCACACTCCATTCTCCAATGCTCTTGTCTCCCCCTCTAATCCCTTGCATTTCCATGGGCTAACTTTTTTGCTTTTAAAGAGGAACTCCACACTCCATTCTCCAATGCTCTTGTCTCCCCCCTCTAATCCCTTGCATTTCCATGGGCTAACTTATGCTTTTAAAGGGGAACTCCACACTCCACTCCATTCTCAAAAGGCTGTGAGCTGCCTTCACCAATCCAAACCACATCCTTTTTCAGAGCATACAACAGGGCCAGCTAGGAAAGGGGCGAGAAGAGCGATCGCCCAACCCCCTCCTGAACCATACAAGGCCACATGCACTCAACTTAGCTGGCTGCCTTTGGGGCATGTTGGGCTCAGCCCAATACCAACCACAAAGCACCTTGTGCCCACTAGTTTAAACAGGCTTTCCACATTCCGTAAAGCCCCCTGTCTGCAGCCCCCCCACAGCCCCAGCCTAGGGTTGTCTGGAAGAGGCCCTTGTCCCCCTGAATATGAGAACAAGGTAGTTGACTTTTTCTCCTGCCCCCATGCATCCACCCCCCTTTCATGGGCTGGCTTGCTGTGTGTTTGGCTAGGGGTTTGTTAGTGTGTGGGAGGGGCACAATATATTTTTAGTTTGGGGTGGTATTTTTCATGTGGGGGGTTCTCATTTTAAGCCTTAACAGACCCAAATGGCCTTGTATGTAATGGGGGGGGGGGCAGGCTATTTTTTGTTTTGGGTTAAAATCTTGCAGATTTGTAAGTTTTCTCTAAAGCCTTACATCTTTGAATTGGCATTTTGGATACATGCTACAGATGCACCACTTTACAGGCAGAGTAAGCCCCCACCCACCCCCCAAGTTACTAGCTTTTAAGCAATTTTGCATTTTTAAAGTTACTTCTCCTTGTTTCGATTTTGGTGGTGTCCAAATTGATGACATTGATATATGTCTCTCAGGGTGGGACCTGGGCCCCCATACCCATTTTAAGGCCAATAACTAGAATATAAGCCAACCAAGTGGGGACTAGCAAAATTAACAAGTCCATTCCCATATACTCTTTGTTTGCCCCCCTGGATTGGGAGGTGTTTATCCCATCTGTAATTTTGTAGCATGCTGGATAATGTGATTAATTTTGGACAGGGGGGTAGCTTATTAAGTGCTAGCTGCATTTGGGTTGTTCTGGGCATGCTCAGAGAGTGTGTTTTTTTAGGTTAGTAATTTAAGGACATCCTTAATAGGTGTACCCACTTTGAAGCTCTGTCTCTACATTGGGTGAACTTGCATTTTTTGTGTTTCATGGACTGTGCATGTGTTTTCAATTGCCTTATTAGCACACAAACCTATGTTATATAAAGCTTGCAGATAGCATTCTTTACCTTGCCCTGAAAAGAGGTGTGTGTGTCAGTGTCAAGAGAGTACATTTGGGTGTCCTTATAGAGTTTGTAACACATATATTTTCTCTTTGTACTTTGTTATGTGATGTGTTTTAGAGCAAGTATTTTTTACTCTTTTTTTTGTGGGGGGGGGGATATTTTTCACTGAAATATTTTTGATGTTGTCAATCTGTGTTTGTAGGTCATTACTTTTACTTTGATTTAATTGTCTGTGCTGCATTTTTTGGCAAAATCTTCCTCAAGCTGTTGTGACTACTAAATGTTTAAATAACTTAAAGAGGAGGTCCACTTAAACAAAAAATATTAAAAGCCAGCAGCTACAAATACTGCAGCTGCTGACTTTTAATAAATGGACACTTACCTGTCCCAGGGTCCAGCAATGTCGGCAGCCGAAGCCAAACGATCGCTCGTCTCTCGGCTGCCCCCACCACCATCCTCGGTCAGGGAATCAGGAAGTGAAGCGTTGCGGCTTCACTGCCCGGTTCCCTACACTGGTCCTCGTTGTGTTGTGGGAACTGTGTATTTCCCAGAACACAACGGGGGTGGGCGGGCATTCGCGGCTAGCTGCGGCTAGCTATTCCCGGAAGTGGGTGCAGATACCTGTATTATACAGGTATCTGCATCCCCCCTCCCCCCTGAAAGGTGCCAATTGAGGCATCGGAGGGGGGGAGGAATCCGATGAGCGGAAGTTCCACTTTAGGGTGGAACTCCGCTTTAAGAGACTGTCCGTTTGTGGGTGCAGTCCTTTTAACTCCTGTTAATTTCCTCTGCAAAATGGTCTGACCTCAAAACCATATTCTTTTAGTGTCTCAAATTAACATACATAATAATCGTTTTAATTAATATTAATAATTTGTTTTGCAGGTGCATGCTCAATCCAAGTAATGCATTTTACACCCCCCCCCCAAACAATTTTAATGCAACAGATTTCCCAGCTGCAGCTTAAATAGGCTGATTGACATGGCAAAACAAAAAAAAGTGTGATTTGTCTAAAAGCTACTTTCCTGGTGCCTTCATGGTAGCATATGCATGGATTGTGTGTATGCTACCATGGATAGGCACCAAGAAAGGAAAATTACAGAGTGGTAAGTATTCCATTTTCCATTTTAGCGCAGTGGTTCTCAGCCTCAGTCCTCAAGTACCCCCGACAGGACACGTTTTGAGAATTTATCTTAGCTAAAATAGCTGTCCAAAATACCAAGCCATTGACTCTGATTTAAAGCACCTGTGCAAGATGAAGGGAAACCTGCAAACATGGCCTGTTGGGGGTACTTGAGGACAGGAATAAAGCTAAAATCTAGCTCAAGACAATCCTATTCTAATTGTGGCCATTTGAGGGAAATCAAGTGAGTGTTAGAAACCCTGCTTGTCTTTTTTAGGTTGGGCTTTGTGTCCCTTTTCTGAAAATTGGCTTCACTTCCTGTCACATAGCCAAATAGGAAGTGAGAGTAAAACCCTACCAATTTCTTTCCTTGGGGACACACAGGTCAATCTAACTAGTGTCCCCATTAGGCAAATTGCACTCTAGCACTTTGTTGTGTACACCCCAAATTTTTAGGTATTTTGGGGCTTGTTAAAGGCAAATCCACTCTGCAAACAAGTGTACTCGCTGTAAATCTGAGGGGAAGCACTGTTGATTTAATCATCCAATCATGTAGAAGCAAACATGGTGTTTTTTATTTTCCTTGCATGTCCCCCTCAGGTCTCCAGCAACTGCACTTCCAAGTGCACTTGTAGTACAAAGTGGATTTACCTTTAGTATATAAACCCCAAAGTCCAACATACCTAATAATTTAGGGTGTACTGAGCAAAATGCTAGAGTGCAATTTACCTTATGGGGAAACTATTTAGATTGACCTGTGTGTCCCCAAGAAAAGACATTGAGAGTGTTTTACCCTCACTTCTTGTTTGGCTATGTGACAGGAAGTGAATACATTTGAAGGAGAAACTGGCAAAATTTCGGAGGTGTCTTCACCCTATCAGGGGTGCAGACATCCCCAAAAACTGACAAGACTTCTAATCCCTCTGCACTCTATCCCCAAGCAAAAATAAGAAAGGATTTAATTTAATTTAACTTTGCAAAGACACATTCCTAAGTTCAACTGTGATGCATGTCAATGGCCCATTTAGACCTTGTTTAATAGAAAACACCAGTTGCCTTTCACTATTAACATTTGTTATTCCAGTCCTGGAAATCTGCATCTGCTTTACTATTAATTTCCATAAAAATTGGGTTCCTGCAGCTAGATGCGCGAATAGGGTTCCCACCTCATCCCTTTAAACCTGAACACATATTAATTACACAGGTTCTGTGGCTGATTAAGGTGGTAATTAAACTCACTTGGTGCCTTATCTGCATTTAATTAGCCTCAGAACTTGTGTAATTTAAAGGAGTTCGGGTTTAAAGGGATAAGGTGGCAACAGTATGTGAGATGCGCAACTGCTGTGTGCGTGGAGGTATGTACCCGTGGTGCATATCTGGTTCCCGGAAGCGGTGGACAGCACACAGGAATGACATCACGCCCCTCCAGGACGTTGCTTGTACTGCTGCTAATTTCTTCCCACCACCATGCCCTACTCACTGTTCTCTTAGGAAGAGATTATCCTTTTTTGCAAATTAAGATAATTTTGTATTCATTTTTACATAGGGTGGTGTTTGTGTGGGTCATGTGTGTATGTCTAAATGATTTGGCCTCAAAACACACACCTACTTCCTGTGTACAGATTCACTTCCGAGCCAATCTATATTGCTTCCTGCTTCAGTGTGTGTGTATATATAGATATATCTATAGATGTAGGTTCTTGTGTCCACCAGCAGAGAGAAGTTGGCTAGATGCCACACTCCCAATTCTGAAGGCATAATAATGGTCTAGCACAGGGGTCTTCAAACTACAGCCCTCCAGTTGTTCAGGAACTACAATTCCCATCATGTCTAGTCATGTCTGTGAATGTCAGAGTTTTACAATGCCTCATGGGATGTGTAGTTCTGCAACAGCTGGAGAGCCGTAGTTTGAAGATTCCTGATCACTCTAGCATGTCTTGAAAAAAGGTGAATTTTTATTGTCCCTTGTATAATGCCTAAGAAATATCGTTAGGAAAATACAAGTGGTTCATT
This sequence comes from Aquarana catesbeiana, assembly GCF_042186555.1. Taxonomy (NCBI): domain Eukaryota; kingdom Metazoa; phylum Chordata; class Amphibia; order Anura; family Ranidae; genus Aquarana; species Aquarana catesbeiana. The sequence goes on along the minus strand of NC_133328.1, from coordinate 411,128,092 downwards.
GCACATCTACATTCCAAATTTGGCACTTAAGATGGTCATGCACTATGCAATCCGTTTGGCCAATCTCTGTACAACTCGATATTTAGGCAAAATAGGTAATAGGAAGACGCACTTTATCAATCAATTCAAAATATAGGAAATCCAACAGGCTCTTCCACTAAATCTAATTTATTTAAGATTTAAATGATTGCAGTGTATGGTCACCTTTTAAAGATCAAGATCTGAAAATATTAATTTATTGGGTTTAGAAACACTTCTCTGTACTTTGTAATGTATTGAAAGATTTGGGTAAAAAAAGAAAAAACAATTTCAAAGATATATTAGAAGTGATAGGAATGAGATTAGCACCAAAAGGGTTAATTGCCTAACAAGACACATCAAATGAGATGAAATTAACCAATTGTAATGGGCGTGCACTATTATCAATGAGAAAACTGCCGTTACCCTAGCGCCAGTTGCAGTTAACATATGCAGGTATTTATATTGTTATTTGTGCTTCAATGTGCACCAGTTCACACGTTCAATTAATGACTTTTCTGGCGCACCAATTAATGTATGAACTGGTACAGTGCCTTCTTAGTATTAGTCATATGTATAATGTTGTATACATAGTAAACCACCCCCTCAGTGCTCTGGAGAAAGACAAGTACACAGTATAGAAGGATGTGCTTTTTTCATATTTCATGTGTGGGGTTTACAACCACTTTAAGGCTCATGCACACAGAACTTAAAAAATGCTGCTTTTACAGGTGTTGAGCATTTTATTTTTTTTCTGTAATGCACCTCTATGTAAGCTCATGTGCCCATTCACACATAGGTGTTTACATACACCAAAAAACACCAAAGGCACATTTAGGAGTGGAGCTGAAGAGTAGAAAAGATGCAGAACGCGACCAAACATGTCTAAGCATGCATAAACGCTAGATATGTCTAGGGTTTGTGTGTTGATGCCTTCCAGTGGCCAGAATAAACTAATATTGGCCAATGGAGTGCATTAACGCCCAAATCCCAGATGCACCTAAGAGCGCCTAAACGAGTGTACAATACTCAACATTTAGCGTGTTCTTTAAGCAGTTCTGGCATTCAGAGGGACCTTTACAAACATTCCATGTGCATGAGGCCTTAAAGTGTAATTTTTCACTTTTTTTTGAGAAAAACAATCCCCTGTGGGTGCTCTCTGTATATTGCAAAAATTTTAACAAACGTTGTGGCAGAGTTCTACCTTTCTCTGTTGTTGCACTATATCCCTGAAAGACTGATTCCTGAATGTGAGGGTCTGCACCCATTATAATCTCCTGGTGCACTTTCAGTGTTCCACTAAGGAAAGCTGCAGGGTTTGTATCCCTGTAGAAGTAATTAACCCTTAGGATGCATCTGGCTAAAAATGAAATTCCTATTGCAGAAGATGCCTAAAATGTTACTTGTGTCTTAGTGCAGACATCTGAGAAAATCAGCGAGTCACCCACACAAGCAGAAAATGACATTTCTAAGTATGTTCTGTACATAAACTGTGTACAGGATGCCTCCAGGTTGTCATATTGCATTGGATATTGTAGTGAATTACAGCGGCTTCAGATTGAAATCAAAAAGTAATTTTTAGTAACATTAAATTACAAAATGGCTTGTGTGACAATTTTAAGGGCTAAAATTATTGTTATTATTATTATTTTTATTTTTTAACAACAGTGAAATTACTCTTTAGGCAGCTAGTTAGAATTCTATTCTCGGTCACTGAATTTAGTAAATGTAGATCTGATCTGACTTTGTTTAAAAGCACTTTGCATTTTAGCTTTGCTCTCTGCATTGTGTTATTAATTAAGCTTGTTAACAGGTGTTGTGATATATAATTATTATGTTCTGCTCCACATGCTTTCTGCCATTCAGTCCCAGGTACTGGATAACGGCTCACCTCAGTCGCCCATAACATATAAACAAGAAAAGGAAGGAATTCATAAACAACACAGACAGTCCACCTAAAATTCTACTCCTGAAATGTTTCACTTAAATAAGAATTCCACGCACAATATGAATAATGTAACGTTTTATACATAGGTACATTGTTCCAGCTTGGGCCACCTCTCACCTCATTCAATCAAATAATGCTTTGCATTCATTTGGAAAATGCAAAGCATTCTCTGAATGGTACCGCGCCATGTGGCTGACCTCTTCTGTTCAGTAAGCAGCAGGGCAACCGTTTGGGACAGGACCCGGAAACTAGTGAGGGTCACTGGAGTAGCAGGTGTCTGCTACAGTGATTTCCATCTTCTAGAGGGATCCCACAGGTATGCTATATGCACATTGACTATGTATAAAATGCCATATCTGGAATTCTCCAGGGGTAAGTTCCTGAGTGAAACACATCAGAAAATGAGCATTATGCGGCCTGTCTGTATTGAGTATGGAATAAAAGTTTACAGTAGTAACTGATCCAGTGTTCAGCTTTCATTTTTTATTATTATGGCAAGTGTTGATGTACACTTAGGTATTTCAGTGTTATAAGAATGGTAGAGAAGACATTTTTAAATACCTTGCCCAAATCTCCTCCTTCCCTTCCACTAGAATTTGCTGCTAGTAATAGTAGGCAGAAGGAATGCCAGAAGGGAAAGCGAAGAAAAAAAAGCACTCTCATGCACAATGTACCATAATGTGGTAGATAGACATTCCTTACAGGGAAACTATATTAGTTTTGGGGTCATTTTACTTTAATTTGTTAAAGCTTGTTATGTTTTTTGTTATTATACATAAACAACTTTTGCTATATGAATAAACCTTTTAACAAAGGACAAAGTGTTTCCTAGAACACTTAAAGTTTAAAGTTGACTGCCTCTGGACTTGCTCTGTCTGACTTAAGCTGGGTTCAGCAGGAACCGGCAGACTTTCAGTGTGTGCAGCTATCTGTCATAAGCTATCATAAAAATGAATCAGTTCAGACGAAATGCGTAAGGCGGAGCCACAGCAGTGAAGTCATGCCTGCTGGGGTGCTGGATGCTGCATTCTTGACATGCTCCTTTGTTTTTAGCATAAGTGAGTAAGATGCTATAGCTCATAATAAATAGGTGTTTTAAAAACTACACCTTGAACAATTTCCCTTCCTTCTTTTGCGATATATGCCTTATGTTTGATTAATGTATTATCTTGATATGATCTGCTGTGGAGTGGTGGCTTAAGCAGCTGGCTGTGGGAATGGTGATAGAACTTCCGTCCATCCATCAATTCTAAGGATCTTTCCTTACAAGCATTGTTAGACCTCTTGTAATTTAAGGTCTAAGGCTGCATTCACACTTGAGCATTTTCAGCTAATAAAATGCTCGAAAAACACAGAAAAACACCCAACAAGCAAAATCCCATTCATTTAAATGGCCCTTGTTCACATCAGAGCATTTTGTAGCCTTAAACAAAATGCCTGAATCTCAAAAATGTACATGAGCTTCTTTTTGGGCAGATTACAGGTGTTTTTCTGCTTTTTACATTGGTGACCATTTGAACTGTGCAAAAACGCAGTAAAAATCGCGGTAAAAATTACTTTCTTCCTGAAAACGAAACGCTTAGGTGTGAATGTAGTCTAACTTTCTGGTAAGTGTCTTTGAGTGTCGCTGGTAGTGTTGGGTGAACAGTTTAAACCAAACAAAAGTTCAGCCCGAACATCACCTGTTCTCCTGTTGGCGGACCTCCGAATTTGCGGGTAGCTTGGCGGGATGTTCGGCCACGAACACCCCACAATGCACTGAGGACTTCACAGTGCTTCTTTGTCCACAGCTACTCCTGCCATAGCTCCAGCATCATGCATGAAAAAGTCAGATGAATTATTTGAACACAGCGTCAGCCACTTGCTTCTTGGGATGCACAGACTTTACTTGATTCTGATGTTGGTTCTGATGTAGAGGAAGAGAGTAACGTGAGCCTACAGAAAGGGGAGAACACTGATCAACAACAAATAGGCAGTCATGTTCCCCCAGCCACAGCGTATTGCCAAGTTGGCTCCAGTGATGATGCAGATGGAGAGGATGATGATGAGGTCACTGACGCAATTTTGGTGCCGGATAGAGCAGTGAAGGAAAGTGTGGGGGAGAAAAAACCACAACCAGGCGGGATGTCCTCCAGAGGCAGCCATCATGGAAGAGTAGAGAGCAGCCACCCTATTCCATCAGATTATGGAGCTGTTATCTCCCGGCCCACTTCCTACAGCTCAGCTGTGTAGGCCATTTTTAGCACATGTGCAGCCGATCACACTGTTGCAATGTGCAATCTCTGCCACAAGCAGATCAAGCATGGAAAAAACACCAGCCATTTGGGTAACACATGCTTGACAAGGCATTTAACCTCCCACCACTCAGCCCATTGGCAAAAGCACCTGAAAGTTACACAAAAGGGGCACAATTCTTCTCTTCCTCACTCCTCACCTTTCATGTCTACCTCTGCTTTATCTCACAACCTCTCAGCAGCCTCCATTGACAGGGATGATAATATAGCAAAAGGTATCACAGGTCCTTGCAACATGTCTGCCAGCAGCACACCACCAGCTGTAGAGTATAGCAGGCAAATTTATCAGCCCCAGCTGCTGCAGTGAAAATAAAAATACACTCCCTGCCACCCACATGCCCATCCTTTCCATTTGGTGGATGCTCCCCCCTTCTGTGAATTTTCGGAATGTGCTGTACCACAATGCAAGGTTCCCAGTCGCTTTTTCTTTTGCACGTAAGGCCATTCCAGCTTTGTACTATCACGTGGAAGGCAATGTTTTGGCATCGTTGGGCAAGGCAGTCAGCCACAAGGTCCACATTACTGCTGACACGTGGTCCAGCAAGCATGGACAGGGACGATCTATTTAATTCACAGCACACTGGGTAATTCTGCTTGCAACTAGGAAGGATGCAGGACAGGGCTCAGTGCTGGAGCTTGTTTTTGCCATCACATCCCCATACAGGTGGTGGTGATGATGATGCAAGATCTATTAACTCTACCTCCTCCTCCATGCCCTCTTCTGCTGGATTGTCCTATGAACCACCAGTACCCCCTAAGCGTTCAAGAAGCCATTCAACAAGTCAGGCTAAAAGATGCTATGCAGTGCTTCAGCTGGTCTGTCTAGGGGACAGGAGCCACACCAGAGCATTCTTTAACCGCTTGCTGACCAGCTGCCATCGTTATACTGTATGGCGGTCGCACAGGCACAGTTGCGGGCAGGCACGTTGCGGAAGCATGCCCGTGGGTCAGGCGGCCCGCGATCACCTATTACAGATGCAGAACGTAAACAAGGCAATTCCCCGTTCTGACAGGGGACATGACAGGGATCTACTGTTCCGAGTGATCAGGAACAGTGATCTCTGTCATGTCCCTGGCAGCCCATCCCCCCTACAGTTAGAACACACCTAGGGAACATATTTACCACCTTGATTGCACCCTAGTGTTAACCCCTTCCCTGCCAATGACATTTATACAGTAATCAGTGGCTATTTATAGTACTGATAACTGTATAAATGTTAATGGTCCCAAAAAAGTGTCCGATCTGTCCGCCGCAGTCCCGCTAAAAAATCGCTGATCACCGCCATTACTAGTAAAAAAAGTTTTGGGGATATTTATTATAGCAAAAAGTAATATTGTTTTTTAAAAAAATTGTCTGGCTTTTTTTGTTTATAACGCAAAAAATAAAAACTGCAGAGGTGATCTAATACCATCAAAAGAAAGCTCTATTTGTGGGAAAAAAAGGACATCAATTTTGTTTGGGTACAACGTCGCACGACCGTGCAATTGTCAGTTAAAAGATGCAGTGCCGTATCGCAAAAATGGCCTGGTCATTAAGGGGGCAGATCCTTCCGGGGCTGAAGTGGTTAAGCTCTGCAGGGGCAGGCTCAGATGTGGTTCACACCACGGAAGCTTGAGCCAGGAATGGTGGTGTACGATAATGGCACCAACCTTCTGTTCGCCCTTCGACAGGGAAAGTTGACACATGTGCCATGCCTGGCACATGTCCTCAATCTTATGGTGCAGCGTTTCTTAACCCCTTCCCACCGAGCGTACGCAGATGTGCGTACTCGGTTTTCCGGGGTTATACCGGGATGATGCCCGCAGCTCAACCAAATTGGGGTAACTTTACTGTTTGTTTTTTTTTTAATTCATGAAAGTGTCCCTTTTCCCAAAAATTTGCGTTTAAAACACCGCTGCACAAATACCGTGTTATATAAAATATTGCAACAATCTCCATTTTATTCTCTAGATTCTCTGCTAAAAAAATATACGTAATGTTTGGGAGTTTTAAGTAATTTTCTAGCAAAAAATACGGATTTTAACTTGTAAACACCAAATTTCAAAAATAGGCTTAGTCATGAAAGGGTTAAATAGGTACCCAGGTTTGCAAGATCTTCTAAAGCAGGCCAGAAGAGTCTGTAGCCATTTCAGGCGGTCATACACAGCCAGTGTTCATTTGGCTGAAATTCAGTGGGAATTCCACCTGCCCGTAAACCACCTGATTTGTGACATGCCCACCAGGTGGAACTCAACTTTGGCAATGCTGCAGTGGCTGTGCATTCAGCAGAGGGCTGTCAATGAGTATCTGTGTGAGTATGGCACAAGGACAGGCTCAGGGCAGCTCCACTTTTTTCCCCCATGCCAATGGCTGCTAATAAAGGATGCATGCACTGTACTGTCACCATTTGAGGAAGCAACAAGGATGGTGAGCCATTACAATGCATGCATCAATGACACAATCCTTCTTGTGTTCCTGCTGGAGCATACTCTGCGTGGCATTATGGACAGGGCACTCAAGTTGGAGCAGCGGAAGGAAGAGGAGGAGTTCCTTTTTCTCTCAAGGCCTGCTTTATGTAGACACCATTCTTGTGATGCCACAGAACACACAAGAGGAGAGGGAGCAGGAGGAGGATTCTAGCAGTTTTGGTGGCATAAAAGCAAAGGAATACATACGTCAAACCTTAAGGGATGGTTTTCAGTCCCAAGAAACAGGGAGTAGTACGTGGCTGGGAGAAGGCAGTTCCAGATACTGTAATCCTTAGTGACCCCGAGGACTCTGCTTTTCATGCCTGCACATGAGGCATGGAGAAAGGGGGCCGCCTCAGTAATGCATCTCATGTTTTTAGTTCTCGGCACCCAGGGCTGTTTTCTTTAAGATCCCATCGGCAGCGTCTGCATCATATGGTAGAAGATTACCTAGAGGCGAAAACAGACATGGACAGCTTTCCAGTAGACGATCTACTGTGTTTCTGGGTGATGAAAATAGACCACTGCCCAGAACTTGCCCAGTATGCAATTGAGCTGCTGGGCTACCCTGCATCCAGCGTGCTTTTCGAACGGGCATTCAGTGATGCTGGAGGTTTTGTGACAGATAAAAGTGCCATGTCTGTCAACAGACTCAGTTGACCATCTGACATTTGTCAAAATGAATCCATCCTGGTTTAGCAGCAGCTATCAAGCCCCTGATGCTGATGTCACTGATTACTTTTTATTGGGATCTCAAATCTTTACAAGACTGTTTAGGCTGCCAATCTTTGTGGGTGTTGATTTTAACTTAAACTAATTTCTTGGTATAGGTTTCATGGGCACAATTAACACCCAAAGACCAATTTTTACACACCTGTTTGACAGGTGCATCAAATTTAATTTTTTTTACAGCAAGGTCACTTCTTGCATTTATCAAGAGTACCTCTAGAAGGTTACAGGGTGAAGGCACCAGCAAAGCCCAATTTTTCTGCAACTGTTTGATCGAGGCATCAAATTTAATTTTTTTTTACAGCAAGGCCAATTCTTGCTTTCATCAGGAGTACCTCTTTAGGGTTACAATGTGAAGGCAACACCCAAAGCCAATTTTTTCCGCACCTGTTACTTCTATCCAAAGTCTGCAAAAAGACACACCAGATTTTATCTAAAATAAAATTGTTAATCTTGGCCTGAGTGTACTATAACTTGGCTTCTTCACAGAAGGCTTGCTCACTGTGGTACAAAACTTTATTTCCATCCAAAGTCTGCCAAAGAGATGCCAGAATTTACCCAAAAAATCTCTACTCTTTTTCCGAGTGCACTAAATTGTGGCCTCATCATACAGACTGGCTCCCCAAGCCATTGTTTACAAAATAAAGAGAGCTTGCAGGGAAAATCAATTTAAATGTAATTTTATTCTTTATAAATGTCAGTATTGCTGCAGCAGGTTCTATACATGGTACAGATGTGCCATTATACAGGCAGACTCCCCCAGGCACTATAGCTAAAGGAATTTGTATTTTTTATTGTTTCACTTTAAGCATCATTAAAATCACTGCTCCTTAGTGTCAATGCAAATTTATTATTTTTTTAAATATCGTTTTTAAAGAAACAGTGATTTTAGTGATGGCTAAAGTGAAACAATACAAATGAAAAATTCCTTTAAATATAGTGCCTGGGAGTCCCCCTTAGTCTGCCTGTAAAGTGGCGCATCTGTACTGTGTACTGAACCTGCTGCTCTTTTTTAAAAGTCTTTTGCATTGGCACATGTCCTCCAGGGCAGTATGCGGGGATCCCATACCCTCTTTATGGCCAATAACCTGCATATAAGCCTTAAAAATTGGGACTTTTGATTTTTCAAGTTCGGGTCCCATAGACTTCAATGGGGTTTGTTGTTCGGGTCCGAACTTTTGCGATGTTCGAGAGTTCTGCTGCAAACCCCCAAAAAGACCAACAATTTTGAAAAAAAAGCAATTTTTTTACTTTCTAAAAAAAAACCACATCCTATAAAAAAAAAATTGAAAAAATCTAATTTCTTCATCAATTTCTGTCAATATGTATTCTGCTACATATTTTCGCCACCGGTGGCACGTTTGCATGCCCCAGACCCGAAAGTGTCAGATCAAGTACTAGGTACGTGATATGGCGCAGAACGGCTGCCCTGCCACGATATATTTACGGTGGGTGGTCCGCAAGTGATTAACTTAAGAGATCAGTACGTCTGGTAAGTGTATCTGCTTTTAGGTGTGAGCACTGCTGGGAGCATGGAGGTGTATTGTACTCCATACTTATGAGTTACAAAGCACGGTGAAGGAATACAAAAATGAGAAACTAGAATTTGAAAACTGTTCAGATTTGGGACTTTTTGATGCTGTATAGACTTTGCTTTTCCACAAAATAGATGGACACTGATTAATGTATGAAAAAGCACTTTATTTTGAATCACAAAAAGTTGTTTATTATACAGGATTTATATAGCGCCAACAGTTTGCGCAGCGCTTAACAAAATGAAGGCATTACAATTTGGTACAAGAGGAATCAGAGGGCCCTGCTCGCTGGAGCTTACAATCTGTTTATGAATTGCTTTAGAGATACAGTATAGTATTATCAGTGTTTTCCAAGTGACATTGATCAGTTCTGTACCTCTGGCATGCAGTAAAATGTGACTTCCAACTGTCTGTTTACATCCCTGTGGGGTAATGGTAAAATATGTCCTGTACATGTTCGGTGCATTTTGTTGTAAATTCAACACTAATTGATCCAGTATTTTGAACCAAATCATCTTGTATTCAGTATTTCTGCAGATGTTAGACTACTTTCTGATTTTTCCAAGAATATTTTCAAAGCCATATTTAAAGAATTTGTTTTATTTTATGACAGATAAGAAGTAGAGCTACCGTCATGAGACATGTTGTGAAAAATGGCCTACTCTGGGATGATTTATACATTGGATTTCAAACACGAATTCAGAGGGACCCAGATATCTACCATCACCAGTATGTTTCTGATTTCTCTTTTACAGATATTTGTACATTTACATAGTTCCCAACTCTCCCTGATTTTGAACAAAGTCCCTCTGTCCCTCTTTCCTCCTCATTTTGGTCTGACCTATATAGTTGTATATAAAAAGCACTTTTTATCTTTCAAAAAGTGTTTCCCAGTGGTAAACCTTTTATCTAGTTTCTAAACTGCTGCATTTGTAAATATCAAAAGCCAATATAAGGAATAGTAGTGGGTAAAAAAAAAGCACTTGTGGGTTTAGCTAATCATTTTTTTGTATGATTCTCCTTTAAAGGGGGCGTGGCATGGGGGTGTCCTATGCCTACAATACATTTGCTAATAGGTGTCTCTCATTCCCATCTCAAAGTTGGGAGGTATGCATTTTTCCCTGTACTTTTTTTGTGTTTTGTATGATTGTGTACAAGTCCTACAAATTTAGCAATACAATTTAGCAATACAAACTGAAAATGGCAAAAAAATCATAAGGCCCTTTGCACTAGGTGTATAGTTCCTGTGTGTTCAATCCTGGTGTTGTAGAGTCTGGGTGGCACAGGTGCAGCGTCCAACCCCGCTGCCTGCAGCGTGCCTAAGGCTGGTCATACATGGTGCAAAATTCTTTCCTCCAACCACAGGCTGGTTGCACCCAAGTTGATTGATCTAAAAATTTGGTACATTCAGCCTGCCCATTAACAGATTCAAACTGTGTATGGCCGGCCAAAGTCTGTGACAGACTGAAATATGCAGCAGCTGGACGGGGCTGAATGCTGTACTGGAGTTTAGGGTTCTATGCATCCAGGTACAAATGCTTGGGACACAGGCATTCCTGGCTTTAACAAATTGTTTTTTTCAGTGATCTGACAACAGTTACAGATGTATTATTTTGTGGATTCTTTGAAAAGTGTTTCCATATCAGGCTATTGCGACAATAGCTTTAGAAAAGTGAAACCTTCTGCCAGTTTGTAGAAATATAGATATAAAGACTATATCATCCATTCAAATACCAACCATTGCACCACCTGCCTGGAGTTTGCCATGTGCCTGCATGGGTTTCCTCTGGGTTTTCTCCCACACTCCAAAAGACATGCTGGTAGGTTATTTGGCTCCTGTCTCTATTGACCCTGGTATGTGTATGTAAGAATGTGAGTTAGGCCCCTTTCACACTGGGGCGGTTTGCAGGCACTATTGCGCTAAAAATAGCGCCTGCCAACTGACCTAAAACTGCCGCTACTGTTTCTTCAGTGTGAAAGCCCGAGCACTGAAGCGGTGTGCTGGCAGGAGAGAAAAAAACTCCTGCAAACAGCATCTTTGGAGCGGTGAAGGAGCGGTGTATTCACTGCTCCTAAACCGCTCCTGCCCATTGAAATCAATAGGGCACCGCGGCTATACCGCGGCTATACCGCTGCTGTAGCGGCGCTATGCGATTGGTTTTAACCCTTTTTCGGCTGCCAGTGGGGGTTAAAACCGCACCGCTAGCGGCCGAATACCACCGCTAAAACAACGGTAAAGCTGCGCTAAAAATAACGTTGTTTTACCGCCAACGCCCCCACCGCCCCAGTGTGAAAGGGGCCTTAGGGACTTTAGTTTGTAAGCCCTTGAGGGCAGGGACTGATGTGAACGTATACAGTATCTCATAAAAATTAGTACACCCCTCACATTTTTGTAAATATTTTATTATCTTTTCATGTCACAACACTGAAGAAATGACACTTTGCTACAATGTAAAGTAGTGAGTGTACAGCTTGTATAACAGTGTAAATTTTCTGTCCCCTCAAAATAACTCAATACACAGCCATTACCCGCTTCAGCCCCAGAAGATTTTACCTCCTTCCTGACCAGAGCACTTTTTGCGATTTGGCACTGCATTGCTTTAATTGACAATTGCGCGGTCGTGCGACGTTGCACCCAAACAAAATTGACGTCCTTTTTTTCCTAACAAATAGAGCTTTCTTTTGGTGGTATTTGATCACCTCTGAGGTTTTTATTTTTTGCGCTAGAAACAAAAAAGAGCGATAATTTTGAAAAAAACGCATTATATTTTATTTTTCGCTATAATAAATATCCCCCAAAAATATATAAAAAAACATTTTTTCCCTCAGTTTAGGCCAATATGTATTCTACTACATTTTTTTGGTAAATTATAATATTGCAATAAGCGTATATTGATTGGTTTGCACAAAAGTTATAGCGTCTACAAAATAGGGGATAGATTTATAGCATTTTTATTATTAATTTTTTTTTTTACTAGTAATAGAGGCGATCTGCGATTTTTATCAGGACTGCAACACTATGGTGGACACGTCGGACAATTTTGATTTTTTGGGACCATTGGCATTAATACAGTGATCAGTGCGATTAAAAATGCATTGATTATTGTAAAAATTTCACTGGCAGTGAAGGGGTTAACACTAGGGGGGAGTGAAGGGGTTAAGTGTGTCCTAGTTTGTGTTCTAACTGAAGGGGGATGGGGACTGTGCAGGAAAGATAACAGATTGTCTGTTCATACTCTGCATGAACAGATGATCTGTCTATTCTCCCCTTAGAGAACCGAAAACTGTGTGTTTACACACAGATCCCGGTTCTCCGTGTCTCAGCGGTGATCGCGGGAGCTGGGCGGTGATCGAGACTGTCGGGCACTCTCATCGGCTCGGGGGGCGAGCGGGGGGCGGCGCGCCTCTTAGTGACCACAGGGTGAACCGACATTACATTACGCCGTTTCGCCAAGCCGTGCCATTCTGCCGCAGTACAACTGCGGCGGCTGGTCGGCATGTGGTTAATGTCTAAACCGCTGGAAATAAAAGTGAGTACACCTCTAATTGAAAATGCCCAAATTGGGCCCAGATTGTCAATATTTTGTGTGGCCACCATTATTTTCCAGCACTGCCTTAGCCCTCTTGGGCATGGAGTTCACCAGAGCTTCACAGGTTGCCACTGGAGTCCTCTTCCACTCCTACATGACAATATCACGTAGCTGGTGGATGTTAGAGACCTTGCGCTCCTCCACCTTCCGTTTGAGGATGCCCCACAGATGCTCAATAGGGTTTAGGTCTGGAGACATGTGTAGCACCCTGGAGTTTAGGCAGGGTTGCTCCTCGCAAATTTACTTGCCAGGAGTAGTTATCCTGGTCGATTGTTAGAGATCTATTGATTTCTCCCTAAGTTTTGCCTTGTTGCACTTTTCTCTTCTACCACTAGGTGGCCAGTAGGTCCTTTTATCATCATTCTTTCTAATGTTCAGATATCATAATTATATTAGAAAAATATTTTTAATTTAACTTATTTACCAGTTTTTCCTCCTACATAATAATATGTGGCTTTGAGTGTCAATTCCATTCGGCCCACTAGATGGCGTGTATAGGTTTAGATCATGCCCTCTAATGCATTCTATTATTCTATCAATCTAACCCTTCCCTCGTAAATAGGAGTTTGTGATTGGCCGACGAGGGTAACGTCAGCCTTTCCCATTGCTATTCGATACACACATCCTTTTCTAACAGGATGTTGTGATGACGCCATCCGAGCTTCATAGCGAGGCTTGGTTTCGTTTTGTCTCTATAAGTAGCGATGAATCAGTGCGTCGCCCGTTCCCATGACGACGTCCAATAGGACGAAACGTACGTCGGAAGGTCGACGCGCTGACGTCATCGTTTCCATTCTATCGAACGGGTGTATGCTAGCCGGCCGGCTGTTTTTTGTGATACGATTTTAAACCTACAATCTATGTAAGTGCTTTTACCTATTTTACAATAAAATAACCTAACGGATTCACACTATGGAGGAAATTCCTTTTATTTCTGGGTTCCCCTGGTATGCTGTTTGAGGTCCGGTCCAGGAGAGTTCCTGCCTACCCCTTTCTTGCGAGGAGGTCCATAGAGCTGTGCCCCCCGTGTGGATATCTAAAGATAAGCTAATATCTAGCTTACCTATGGTAAGCGTACATCTTATGAGGTGGAGGATTTCTCACTGGGTGCTGAGTGTTTAACTGGTTAACCGTTTGATCACCTTCTATCAGCTCTGTTTCCAGGGACTCATTTCTCTGAACATTTTCACTTATTTTTGATATTTTTTGAAATTCCTTGCAATTGTTGTCATTTGGTTTTTATTTCACCTTATTATTCATTTATTCTTATTGTATGGTTTTCAGTTACTTTTCAATATTCAATCGAATGTTGCTTTTTATTATTCACCTAATCATATATGGTGTTCAATATGCGTTTTTAGCGCAGTCTTTTTTTGATTTTTCTTTATATGTTTGTGTGCACGCCTCACTTTAAGACTGCAGCTTATTATATATTCTATTCTGCTAATCATTAGTAGAACAACCTTTATGTTAGCGCGGTATTGTTTATGGTTTATTTTGTCTACTCACATTTTGTGGCTGTAATACTGCTGCTATTTATAGGTTTCCCACAACCAGTGTCCTTTATTGGTTTCACTTAAAACCTCCCTCAAATGGATGTTTTTGATTACAGAGCCGCTAGGCAGTTTAACACTGATGGTGTATTTGAGTCATACAAAGAGGATGAGGGAGACCTCAGCGGCCTTTTCACAAGACTTAAGAATTTGACCATATCTGAAATACACACTCAGTGGGACATAGCCTATCTTGACACTTATGTTAAAGGGGGTATGGTGCCTAGAAGTCTCAGATGGGAGGTCAGCCCACAGAAAGGCGATGTCCAACTAGAAGAGTGGTTTAGTTATTTTAATACAGCGGGAATAGATTTTTTAAAATTTCTCATTGGTCGTAAAAAAACTAAACTCACTAGGTTAGATGATGAAATCAAAAGCATCAAAGAGAAACTAAGCCCCCTTAAGGAGAGTAATGATTACAAAGAAAAATCGCTCTCCCTCCTTTCCTTATTAGAAAAGGAGGAAAGGGATCAGAGAATCAAAAAGAAAAAGAAATACAATAGAGATCTATTAGATTACCAAGGGGCAGTAGTTTTTGAATGGCAAAAAAAATTATTAGCCGAGCAAAACTCAGCGGAAAATATGGAGTGGGGTCCATCTAACCCAGGAGGACTACCCCCAGCCATGGTGTATGCCCCCCCTCCATCACAACCCAACCTTTCCGGGCCCTTCCCGGGAGGCCATAATGGCCCCTCTGGCAGGTCCCAACAGGGAACACAACCCTCTTCCTCCAGACGAGGGGTGGGCGAGAGGGGAGGCGCTCCACCTTACTACCCGCCCTCTCAACCAAGACGATCTCGGGGGACAGGTGGTTCCAACCATGGAGGACGAGGGAGGGGTAGAGGTTCTGGCAATAAAAGACCCATGGGTGGTCACCCTTTTGGGGGCAGATCACATGATCAATATAATGGGTATAAAGATCACCTGCCATCTCCCCGTATTTTCAACTTTGAACCCCACCCAGACCACCCTTATGGCCCTAATTATGACCCTAATATAGGTTATTATGAGGGTAGGCCTCGAGAGTTTCAGAATCTTGGACCCAGAATCACTAGCAGAGAGTACTCGGAATATAATATCAGCACCCACAATCAATTTTACCCTCTAAGTGGCCTAACCAATTGGCCCCACAGTTCCATCCCAGATCGGGGGGACCCATAGACGATGGGAGTAAACCTGGCCCCTCTAGTTCTAATTATCAGCAATGGGGTTTTCACAGGCCAGGCCAAGGCACCAAAAGGCCAGCAGACCAAAGAGAGGAACTAGAGGGGGGAGGCGATTGCGATCTAAAAAGGAAAAAAGCATAACCAATAATGGTATATTCAATTTAAGTTCTGTTTCCTTAAATGATTCTGAAAAATCTTTACTCAACAAAGGTCTTAAATTTGCACCACCGAGAGGTTTGAATAAGTTTCAGACTTTTATAGATGTGCACAAATTTGTCCGCAAGGTCAACATTAAAAGGTATTTAACCTCTAATCCTATTACTAATACTACAACTGGTTCCAATGAATACCGTCACTCGGGGTTATCAAATGCCTCCCTTTTCAACCCTCCCGGGGCTATAGCCCCCTCATTGAAGGTGTTTAAAGATCTAGTCCTTAAGGATTTGGAGCAATTACCCCTCAAAAGAGTATACTTTGATAAAAACCTGAAAACTGGTCTAGATTCTTTGTGTCACAATAAAAACTTAGTCATTAGACCGGCAGATAAGGGGGGTGGCATTATAGTTTTGGACAGGAATGACTATCTTAAAGAAATGTCTAACATCCTGGGGGATCGTGACACCTATACCCCCCTTAGATCAGACCCAAAAGCCCAATACAAAAAAGAATTGGAGGCGCTAATCAAGTTCGGGTCAGAACAGGGGATCCTAGATAACAAGGAGAAAGCCTATCTGGTACCAAAAGCCCCCCGTACCCCTGTTCTTTATTACCTGCCAAAAATTCACAAACATCCTACCTGCCCCCCGGGACGTCCCATTGTGAGTGGAATTGATTCCATATCGTCCCGGGTGGGCAGGTATATAGATTTCTATCTACAACCATTAGTTACCAAGATGCCGTCGTACTTAAAGGATACCCGTCATGTAATCAATTTACTTTCTAACTACACCCCTGGGCCCAATTGGTGGTTGGTGACAGCGGACGTCGCCTCATTGTACACCATAATACCCCACAATCTGGGACTGTTTGCAGTTGAATATTATCTCAGACGAGATTCGTCATTGTTTGATGAACAAATATGTTTCATTATGCAACTACTCCATTTTGTGGCTACTAGAAATTATTTTTGGTTTGGGGGTCAGTTTTACAGGCAGGACAGGGGGGTCGCCATGGGGGCAAAGTATGCCCCCAGCTTGGCGAACCTCTTCATGGCCTTGTGGGAGGAGGATGTCATCTATGCCCAACAGAAACCTCAGGTGGTGTTGTGGGCTAGATATATAGATGACATCCTCCTCCTATGGAATGGCGATCGTGAAGATCTCGATGCATATATGGTGGGGCTGAATAATAACGACCGGGGGATCCGACTTTCATATGAGGCCAGCCAGTCTGAAATTAATTTCTTGGACCTAAAGATTGGTGTGAAGGATGGGGAATTTACCACAGCCACCTTCTTTAAAAACACAGATCGGAATTCCTATATACCGACGGACAGCTGCCATCATGAGGCCTGGTTGAGGTCTGTGCCAAAGAGCCAATTTATCCGTTTAAAACGTAATTGTTCTAACCATGCTGAGTTTTTAGCCCAAGCGGATATTTTATTAAAACGTTTCCTAGAGAAGGGTTATGTGGAAACATCTCTGAGGAACACATTAGATGAAGTGGCCAAAATCGATAGATGCACTCTACTTGAAACTAGGAAGCCTCACCTTGAGAGGGTACCCGTAATTCCCTTTATTACCACCTATTCCTCCCAACATAACAATGTAGCTAAGCTAATAAAAAAGCATTGGCATGTTCTCAAAAATGACCATGTGCTTGGTCCTATCCTTCCTGCTAAACCACAGGTAATCTATAGAGGTGCCCCCTCTCTCAGGAATAGAGTGGCCCCAAATGTCCTAGATCCTCCTCTTACTAAAAAAGGATTTTTTGAATACTTGATTGGTTTCTATCAGTGCAGGAGGTGTAGGGTATGTTCTCTTAGTGGTTGCACACATAGAAGGACACATAACTTCATTTCCACCAGCACTCAGATGGAATTTGAAATTAGATCATTCATTACATGTTCCACAGAGCGAGTGGTGTACCTTCTTCAATGCCCTTGCGGCCTACAATACGTAGGAAGAACCAAGCGCCCCTTATCTGTAAGGCTTAACGAACACATTACTAACATCCTCACTGGTTTCCCCAAACACCCGGTCTCAAGACACTATCTAGAAGCACATGATCGCAACCCTAGGAAAACCATCTTCCTTGGTATCGATAGGTACACTCCACATTGGAGGGGGGGGTCTGTCATACGAGGAATTTCCAGGCTCGAGATGACCTGGATACACAGATTGAAGTGTTACACCCCCTTTGGGCTCAACGTTGATGTAGATTTAAACGCCTTTATAGATAATTCTTAAGTCAATATACCATATTATCCTACTATCCTACCATTATTCCATCCATAATACTGAGTCGGGTCATGAGGGGTGACATTTCTAATACAATATCTGGATATATTTTTTTATATATTTTTTTATTGTATTTTCATTCTTTTTTTTTTTTTTTTTTTTTTTTTTTTATTTTATTGTATTTTCATTCTTATTTTTATTTTGGGTACATTACAATTTTTTGTATTGACATGCTGTCTATAAAATCTTGTAAACTCTCTCTGATTCTCTGAAGGCGTCAGTAGGTCCTTTTATCATCATTCTTTCTAATGTTCAGATATCATAATTATATTAGAAAAATATTTTTAATTTAACTTATTTACCAGTTTTTCCTCCTACATAATAATATGTGGCTTTGAGTGTCAATTCCATTCGGCCCACTAGATGGCGTGTATAGGTTTAGATCATGCCCTCTAATGCATTCTATTATTCTATCAATCTAACCCTTCCCTCGTAAATAGGAGTTTGTGATTGGCCGACGAGGGTAACGTCAGCCTTTCCCATTGCTATTCGATACACACATCCTTTTCTAACAGGATGTTGTGATGACGCCATCCGAGCTTCATAGCGAGGCTTGGTTTCGTTTTGTCTCTATAAGTAGCGATGAATCAGTGCGTCGCCCGTTCCCATGACGACGTCCAATAGGACGAAACGTACGTCGGAAGGTCGACGCGCTGACGTCATCGTTTCCATTCTATCGAACGGGTGTATGCTAGCCGGCCGGCTGTTTTTTGTGATACGATTTTAAACCTACAATCTATGTAAGTGCTTTTACCTATTTTACAATAAAATAACCTAACGGATTCACACTATGGAGGAAATTCCTTTTATTTCTGGGTTCCCCTGGTATGCTGTTTGAGGTCCGGTCCAGGAGAGTTCCTGCCTACCCCTTTCTTGCGAGGAGGTCCATAGAGCTGTGCCCCCCGTGTGGATATCTAAAGATAAGCTAATATCTAGCTTACCTATGGTAAGCGTACATCTTATGAGGTGGAGGATTTCTCACTGGGTGCTGAGTGTTTAACTGGTTAACCGTTTGATCACCTTCTATCAGCTCTGTTTCCAGGGACTCATTTCTCTGAACATTTTCACTTATTTTTGATATTTTTTGAAATTCCTTGCAATTGTTGTCATTTGGTTTTTATTTCACCTTATTATTCATTTATTCTTATTGTATGGTTTTCAGTTACTTTTCAATATTCAATCGAATGTTGCTTTTTATTATTCACCTAATCATATATGGTGTTCAATATGCGTTTTTAGCGCAGTCTTTTTTTGATTTTTCTATAATAAATATCCCCCAAAAATATATAAAAAAACATTTTTTCCCTCAGTTTAGGCCAATATGTATTCTACTACATTTTTTTGGTAAATTATAATATTGCAATAAGCGTATATTGATTGGTTTGCACAAAAGTTATAGCGTCTACAAAATAGGGGATAGATTTATAGCATTTTTATTATTAATTTTTTTTTTTACTAGTAATAGAGGTGATCTGCGATTTTTATCAGGACTGCAACACTATGGTGGACACGTCGGACAATTTTGATTTTTTGGGACCATTGGCATTAATACAGTGATCAGTGCGATTAAAAATGCATTGATTATTGTAAAAATTTCACTGGCAGTGAAGGGGTTAACACTAGGGGGGAGTGAAGGGGTTAAGTGTGTCCTAGTTTGTGTTCTAACTGAAGGGGGATGGGGACTGTGCAGGAAAGATAACAGATTGTCTGTTCATACTCTGCATGAACAGATGATCTGTCTATTCTCCCCTTAGAGAACCGAAAACTGTGTGTTTACACACAGATCCCGGTTCTCCGTGTCTCAGCGGTGATCGCGGGAGCTGGGCGGTGATCGAGACTGTCGGGCACTCTCATCGGCTCGGGGGGCGAGCGGGGGGCGGCGCGCCTCTTAGTGACCACAGGGTGAACCGACATTACATTACGCCGTTTCGCCAAGCCGTGCCATTCTGCCGCAGTACAACTGCGGCGGCTGGTCGGCATGTGGTTAATGTCTAAACCGCTGGAAATAAAAGTGAGTACACCTCTAATTGAAAATGCCCAAATTGGGCCCAGATTGTCAATATTTTGTGTGGCCACCATTATTTTCCAGCACTGCCTTAGCCCTCTTGGGCATGGAGTTCACCAGAGCTTCACAGGTTGCCACTGGAGTCCTCTTCCACTCCTACATGACGATATCACGTAGCTGGTGGATGTTAGAGACCTTGCGCTCCTCCACCTTCCGTTTGAGGATGCCCCACAGATGCTCAATAGGGTTTAGGTCTGGAGACATGTGTAGCACCCTGGAGTTTAGGCAGGGTTGCTCCTCGCAAATTTACTTGCCAGGAGTAGTTATCCTGGTCGATTGTTAGAGATCTATTGATTTCTCCCTAAGTTTTGCCTTGTTGCACTTTTCTCTTCTACCACTAGGTGGCCAGGTACTTGGTGGTATTAGATATGAGAAGTGCAACCCAAGGTCAGGTTATGGGTATATGGGGTATCTCAGCCAATGGGCAGGGGTTTTCTTTGATCCCTTGGCCTGCTGGGAGAACCTATATATTTGGGTGGAGTCAGGTGATCTAGGTTCTGTGCCAACTGGAGGGCTGTCTGGGTGGACATGTGTTGTATTGCCCGGGCTGCTAGGCCGGAGATTGGGCCTATCCTGGGCACATCTGGCTGCTAGGCTGTCTGAGAGCCTATCCAGAAGCAAGAGAGCAGCGCAGGGTTGGGATTGCGGCCGGCAAAATGGCGGTTCTGTCGGCCAGAGAACCTGTCATGGTCAGAGGTAGAGGGGAAGCTGTCGCCAGTAATGGACTATCTGCCTTATTACCAGGGACCACAGTGAGTAACTGAAGCAAGTACCGGAGCAGCATTCTTACCAACCGGGGACGGTGAAGAATCGGGAAACTTCAGTGGAAATCAAGCCAGGGACCCAGCAAGCGGAGGTGACGCTCCCACAGCAGCCTTGTGTGTCAAGCTAGGGACCGAGCAGGCCAGCATGGGTGAAGCTTGAGGGTTTTCTAGATTGCCAAGCTAGGGACCCAGCAGAGAAGGAGGGTGACGCTTGAGGAAGATACCACCGTGAAGATTGAAGGAGCTCAAGGGATTCAGTGGCAGTGAATCAGAGGGTCTAGTAAGAGACCGGGAGCTCAGTGTGCTGAAAAACTACAAGGAGAGATTGTAGTGGAAGATAAAAGAACTGTTAAACTTCAAGTTAGAAACTGTTAAAAACTGTTGCCATAGGAGACAGCATTCCTGCACATGCAGATGTGGCGTCTTGCTGGATGCCTTTCCCTGCATGGCTGTCCTCCTGTTGAAGTCTCGGAGACCTTAAGGGTGTCCTGGCCCTAACCCTCTTTCCCCCAAAAAGATTGTTAAGAGAAATAAACTTTCTTTTGCATTTAAGAAGTGTCTGACGCCCAATGACTGTCACCATCTTTGCACCCACTATGCCTTACATACAGAAGGATGTCAGCTATCTCTGGCCTTGGAGGTTCTCATCAGACCAAAAGAGGCCTGGGACCTAGCTACACATGCTTGGCCAGTCCATCACCTTTACCGTCGGCTTCTTTAGCAGGGCAGTAGTCATCTTGGAGGTGTGTTTTTGGTTGTTATTATGTTGAAATACTGCCCTGCAGCCCAGTCTCTGAAGGGAGGGGATCATCCTCTGCTTCAGAATGTCACAGTACATGTTGGCATTCATGGTTCCCTCAATGAACTGTAGCTCCCCAGTGCTGGCAGCACTCATGCAGTCTCAGACCATGACACTCCCACCACCATGCTTGACCTTAGGCAAGACACACTTGTCTTTGTACTCCTCACCTGGTTGCCACCACACACACTTGACACCATCTGAACCAAATAAGTTTATCTTGGTCTCATTAGACCACAGAACATGGTTCCAGTAATCCATGTCCTTGGTCTGCTTGTCTTCAGCAAACTGTTTGCGGGCTTTCTTGTGCATCATCTTTAGAAGAGGCTTCCTTCTGGGACGACAGCCATGCAGACCAATTTGATGCAGTGTGCGGCGTATGGTCTGAGCACTGACCGGCTGACCCCCCCACCCCTTCAACCTCTGCAGCAATGCTGGCAGCACTCATACACCTATTTCCCAAAGACATCCTCTGGATATGACGCTAAGCACGTACACTCAACTTCTTTGGTTGACCATGGCGAGGCCTGTTCTGAGTGGAACCTGTCCTGTTAAACCGCTGTATGGTCTTGGCCACCGTGCTGCAGCTCAGTTTAAGGGTCTTGGCAATCTTCTTATAGCTGAAGCCATCTTTATCTAGAGCGACAATTCTTTTTTTCAGATCCTCAGAGAATTCTTTGCCATGAGGTGACATATTGAACTTTCAGTGACCAGTATCAGAGAGTGAGAGCGATAACACCAAATTTAACACACCTGCTCCCCATTCACACCTGAGACCTTGTAACACTAACGAGTCACATGACACCAGGGAGGGGAAAAAAATGGCTAATTGGGCCCAATCTGGACATTTTCACTTAGGGGTGTACTCACTTTTGTTGCCAGCGGTTTAGACATTAATGGTTGTGTGTTCAGTTATTTTGAGGGGACAGTAAATTTACACTGTTATACAAGGTGTACACTCACTACTTTACATTGTAGGAAAGTGTCATTTGTTCAGTATTGTCACATGAAAAATATTTACAAAAATGTGAGGGGTGTACTCACTTTTGTGAGATACTGTGTGTGCGCGTGTATGTGTGTATGTATATATATATATATATATATATAATGTGTGTGTGTATATATATATATATATATATATATATATATAATGTGTGTGTGTGTATATATATACATATATATATATATATATATATATATATATATATATATATATATATATATATATATATATATATATATATATGTGTATATATATATATATATATATATACATATATATACACACACACATTATACACACACATTATATATATATATATATTGACTGAGATAAGTACCTGTAATAAATATATAAAAAATATTGTTTGTACTATAGGTATATTTCTGAGCAAGGGTCATGTTTGAATATGTAATATATTTTTAAATATATAATGAGGTTTCTGCATTAACACCACTGATACCTATCTCTTCTAGATTCTGGAACCATTTTCAGATCATGCTGCCTCTAACACCACCTGACTGGAATGCATTTTTGGAACAAGAGAAACAAAATAGGAATAATGCACAGAATTGCAGTGTAATGTAAATCATTACCAGAAAACATGTTACAACCTGCAGTAGATGCTGAAACTCCCTTTAATTGCAAATCTGCCAATGAATGTATATTGATCTTATGATAATCAGGAGGTCCAAAAATGTAAATCTGATTTTCTCCTTTAGAATTACTAAAAACTGTATAGTGAAAGTGTTCATCTAAGCAATTCATGCCATTAACAGGGTTATTCAAAAGTTAAATGCTCACCTAGAAGTCCCAATGCCACACAGCTGTATGATGTAGTCTTAAAAACCATCTGCATATGAAGCTGTACAAGTTGCAGTTACTGCCGGTGTTCTGCCGAGAAAGTTCCCCTCGGCGGATAAGGACCCCCCTCTACTGCGCAGGCGCAGCGCTTGGGCAGTAGGAGCCGGCGGAAATAGACGAAGTCGAATAGAATAGAAATCAGCTGTACACGGTGCCTGTAAGAAGGCCCCTCGCGGGCTCGCTTCGCCCGGCACTTTTTTATTCTCCCTCTAGGTCCACTTGGATGGTGGGGCTTGAACCTGGACCCAGGGCGCAGGCGCCGTGTACAGCTGATTGAGTTTTTTCAGCTTTGGCTATTTTTGGCGGCTCCTAGTCGTTCCTACTGCGCAAGTGATGCGCCTGCGCAGTACAGGGGGGTCCTTATCCGCGGGGAGAACTTTCTCGGCAAGACACCAGCATTGCATCCCGTTGACCATAACAGAAGGCTCCAATTTTGCGCTGCAATTCTGCAGTAATGGAAGAGATCAATTTTTCTAAATTACTAATGTTTTCGGAACCAACGTTTCATCTCTCTGGTAAAGTTAATCGATATGATGTAAGAATTTGAGAGGGAAAGTCCTTGCATAGTTGTGGAAAATGAAAGAGACTCGTCGAAGCTGAATATGTTTTGCGCCATTTCTGTAAGCAAAGTTTATGGAGCTTTTTTTTTTTTTTAAACTGTGACAGGATTTTCATGTCTGGACATGCTAACTTCAAGAAGATTCAAATGACTTGATTTTCATGCAAGATGATGCCCTGTGTCCTTTCCACTTGGAGGTCTGGTGTTATCTGAATGACACCATTCCAGGATGATGGATTGGAAGAGGTGGACAGCAAGATCTTGTTCATCATCTGTGGCCTCCCAGGTCACCAGACCTTACTCCCTGTGATTTTTATCTATGGGGGTACATAAAAGAAAAGGTATTTGTCCCACCTATGCCTGCTGCTCTTATAGATTTTGTTGAAGCCTTGAATTCAATAAATAGCAACCAGTGGATTCGTGTGTGGCAAGAAATGGTCTACTGTTTTGGTGTTTGTCGCACAACAAATGGTACTCATGTTGAGTGCATACGATCTCTAGAATTATAAAACTTTGCACCTTCCTCTATCCAGTGATGTGCAGAATGCACTTCTATCCCTTGAAATCATGTTTTTGAATTACCCTGTATATCTGATCAGGTAGGCCCTCAAACTGCATGCGTTATTAACTCTAAAGGAGCTTGTAAAATTAGGCAGTAAAGTGTGTTATCAGCTTTAGATACACCAAAGCATCTTTCCACCACTATGCATGTCAGATTAGTTTAGATATAGCACAACTTTTCAAAAGACACTACACATGCCAGTCTATAGTATCAATCAAAAAAGACATCAGACACACAACTGTATGCACATTTAGGGCTCATTCACATCCTTGTTTTGCGGTAATGCACATTGTGTGCATTGGTGCTCTGCGGTGAAATTAATTTTGAATGCCAACACATAGCACATGTTTTGAAGTGAACCGCAGCATATAGTAATGCACGACCATGCGTTGTGGTGTGCAGCCCATTCATAATAAATGCAGGTTAGTGTGTGACATAAGGCACAGTAACGCGCATGATTTTCTTCTTCTTTACAGGTTTTTTTAATTGTTTGTTTTACATATAATATGCTTGCAGCAAGGGCTGCTGTTAGAAATCCCAGGGACCTATACAGCCTACCTGACAGGGCCCCCCAGCCGAAAGTAACTGAGGACATAGATTTATCAGTCCCTTTCTCTACAGCCTCAGCTGCACAGATAAATGAATATGAAGCACTCAGGGCCTTCCTGTTTATTCACAAATTGAAGCATAGTAAACAGTTGAATGGACACAGGAGTGATTGGTACCGATCACTCACCGTGTTCAATCAGGAAAGGAAGGGGCCAGTAAATGACATCCCCCTGTGTGCCAGAGGGAAGCCGGTAGCACTACGGGGGAAAGGGGTGCACAGGGGGGCCTGGACAGCAGATGGAAGGGGGGCATGTGCTAAAACCAATACCCTTGCAGTGCAGCCAGAAGGAGGGAGAGGAGGAGAAGCTGGCAGCGCTGCAGTCGGAGATAGAAGAGGATCAGTCTCTGCAAAAAGACAGTACAGCCAGCCCTCCTGCTCAGCAGGTGCCTGGGCCCACCTTTTGAACTGATGGGGCCCGGGCCCAGTACAGGTGGGCTGGCTGTACTGCCTTATGCTGCTTGCAGCATTTATTAGAAAATTGTCCGTTTCAAAAAGACAGAGTATTTCAAAGACAGTGTATTTTGAGGAAATGGGTTTGAAGAACAGTTTTTAAGACAGAAGTTTTTTTTATTTTTCTATGACAGTTTTAACACATTGCACTAGTGACACTAACTTATATTGACAGCAGTAGTGTCATTCCTATAACATATGGGTTAAACTTTTATACCATAAGAGCTCTTTTAACATGGGTGGCTGGGGGGCTGTAAAAACAGGTGGTAGAGCCATGATTTTACCTCCTCCTAATGCCTACGATACAGCTAGTAAAGGCTGTTCAATTGCTGTGGGTGCAATGTTTCACATTGCAGCTTCAGCAAATTTTGTGTGGCATGTTGAGTAGACAGGGGGCATCGCCTGCCAAACTCACATAATCTAGTCAATAGGGCTGAGCCGCACTCGCAAGCCAAATGATTGGCTCCTGGTTGGGGCACATTAGTCTCATTGAAAATAGCCATTTGGCAAAAAAAAGAAAAGACATGCATTCAGGAGAAAGCAGTAATGCTTCCTGAACGCCTAACAGTGGCTGCTTAGCTAAGGTCTGAAAAGCGATCCACCGTGAATTGCTTTTCAGAGAACCACTATATGTGAACCTAGCTTTAGAATGAAATCAAATTTCATGTAAGGTATAGAAATGCATGTTATTTATGATGCACTAAGTAGCTGTGTAGAAGCACTTAGTCAATGCCTTATTTGCACCGTGATTTGCATAGGAATGAAGTGCGATTTGAGCCATTTATTCTGCATCTACAAGAAACAGCGGGCAGCTTTTTTTTGTTCGCACTGGAACCGGATTGCATAGTTGTTAATACTCATGTGATCCGGTTCAGGCAAACGCACTGCTTTTACGAGCTACTTTTGGAGTGTCATTAACCTTTAACCGCTTCCCGACCAGCCGCCGCAGTTATACTGTGGCAGGTTGGCTCCCCTGCGCGAGCCATAGTAGCTGTACATCGGCTCGTTAAGACACTTTTGCAGGCGTGCGCCCACAGCATGTCCCCGGAGTCGATGCGCAATGACTGCTGGGCACCCGCAATCGCTAGTGGCAGAGTGAGAACCAGGATCTGTGTGTGTAAACACACAAATCCCGGTTAACTCAGGGGAGTAGAGACAGATTGTGTGCTCCTACTAAGTAGGAACATTGATCGGTCTCCTCCCCTAGTCAGTCCCATTCCCCCACAGTTACACACACCTAGGGAACACAGTTAACCCCTTGATCGCCCCCTGGTGTTAACCCCTTCACTGCCAAAGATATTTATACAGTAATCAGTGGCTATTTTTAGCTCTGATCGCTGTATAAATGTCACTGGTGCCAAAAAAGTGTCAAAAGTGTCTGATCTGTCTGTCGCAATGTCGCAGTCACAATAAAAATCGCTGATCACCGCCATTACTTTAAAATTAAAAATTAATAAAAATGCCATAAATGTATCCCCTATTTTGTAGACGCTATAACTTTTGCGCAAACCAATCAATATACGCTTATTGAGATTTTTTTTTTTTTTTTTACCAAAAGTATGTAGAAGAATACATATTGGCCTAAACTGAGGAAAAAATTAGTTTTTGTTTTTTTTAAAAATTGGGATATTCATTATAGCAAAAAGTACAAAATATTGTGTTTTTTTTTTTTTCAAAATTGTCGCTTTTTTTTTTTATTGTTAAAATACAGTTTTTATGGTATTAATATCGATATTCAATAATTCATATTGATGAGAAAAGTTCCAAGAAATCCGTTCAGTTCTTGTATAAAAACTCAAAAATTGATTTAATATTAAAAATAGCAAAATATTACAAGAACAATATCAAAATATAGAATGTAAAAATAACACCAATAGTGTATTACATTCTTAAGATGAAGATTAAATCAGATGTGTGTGTGTGTGTGTGTGTAGCTATGGCAGCTTCCTTCAATGTCTTGTGGTGAAGTGTCTGCAGCAAAATATAGAAAAAAACAAAGAAAAAACTGTGCTAACCATAAATAATATATGCAAAAAAATAAATTAGTGCAAAAAATTAAAAGTCGTGAAAAACATAAATAATATAAATATATGCATATAACAAATTACATGAGAAAAGATATCCAAAGGATATTAAGTGCATACAAATCAATAGTGTCAAAACCAAAAATTAGTGAAAAACCATGATTGGTGATAAATATTAATATTATGTGACAAAGTCCTTAGACCAGAAAACGAAAAATCTTCTAGGGGAATGGGAAGAGTCCCCTGATAGCTCTTGATAGGGATCAGTGTGGAAAGGTAGGAAATAAAGACACCCCTCGCAGTGATCCTCCACCACCTAAAATGCGCGCTTACCAGATAGCAAGCTCAACAGGCTCGTAGACAAACCAGAGACCGGGTAGGCAGTAGGCAATGGGACAACCCTCTATACAGCATAGCAGGTGGTAGGCAAAGAAGGCATATGTAGGACCTTGAATCCAGATATTCAGCCAGCAATGGAGCATCCCTCATACAGCATACCGCGGGCATATATAAGGAGGTACCGCAACCCAGATCACGGACCGGGTGGAGCTGGACCACTTGATGCACTTCCAATGAGCAATGCACACACCACCAAACTGCAAAGCAGAACTGTCACACTGATTTTCATCTTTCTGTTGATTCCTGAATATTTTCAAGGAGAGGTGTCACGGTGGACTCCCAATTATCCACCGATGTTCAATAAAGAAAAAAGACAGGACACAATCTCCAATGCAAAAAATGTACTGAATGTTCTCTATACAATAAGTGTATTAAGCCGCTAACCGTACACTTTCAAGTATACCATGCGCTTCATCAAGCTGTGTGTGTCTGCAACAAAATCTGCTCAGCTGTCCTTCTGTTACTAGCTTTACTCCTAAAATCCGACCCCTCCTTCCTAAAAGGGCTGGTTAAAGGTTCTCATTTGTTTTGCAGTCCCACAGAAAACTGCGGGCTTTAACCACCTCACGTAATGATGGGAGTTGCTCAATCTCTATGCATTGGCATTCCTGAAGAGTGGGCAAGAACAATGTGTGAAACCATTTTAAGTATAAATCAAATATATATATATATATATATATATATATATATATATATATACATACTGTACATACATACATATATAATGTGTGTGTGTAAGTATATTTAGTATTATATTCATAGAAAACTAAATGTTCTTATTAATATCCTAATCAAGAAATATTGTAGTATAAAGAACTTATCTTCTCATATATACACAATCTTTTGCATCTTAAGAAATGTGAAACCTTTTTTCTCATGTGATGGGGGAAGGTGAGGGAAACCAACTCAAATTCCTAACACATGTTGGCTCTCCATAGAAATGCTTATGAGCTTATAATAATTTCACTTTTTCCATAACTAAACGATATATATATATATATATATATATATATATATATATATATATATATAATATACAACTCAATTATTCTGTAAAGATCTAATCCATTCATTCATTTGTTAATATTTGTTAATTGATGTATATTAGATATTAGATAAAATAAACTTTCTAACATTTCCCTCTCAAAATGATTGATTAAACAATTTTAATCTTTTTCCTTGTCAAAAGAAGTTTATTGAGTATACAATGTTATAAAGATACATAAAGTAAGTTTACAAGGATCTATAAAGTGAGCTCATTGTTTTACAGTAGGGTTTATATAGGTAAATATCATGAAATTTCAAATATTAAACATTGGGTTCACGTAAACCTAAATTAAAGATATATATCATTTCCTTAGTTACTTTTGTAGGTATTTAAATGATTTATACCTACTATACATATTGTTTACAAGTAGAGTGTATATAGGTCAAATAAATTCTGATAATGAGCTTTAATCGTAAGGTGGAGAAAAGGAAAGAGAAAGAAGAAAAAGGGTTGAAAGGTAGAGGTATGGTCCACAAGGTTTCCCGCTCGTCAGTTTATTATTCTTTTTAGTTCTCTTTGAAGCCTTAGAATGGGTGTCTCTGTAAGTCATTTAATCTGTTACCATGGCAACAGGTCAGAGTCATTGAAGTTTGACAGGAACTGTTGTTTTATCCAAGGATGCCAAAGTTTTTCAAAGTTTGGAATTTGATTTTGATCGATGGCTACCATCTTAGCATGGGACATTGCATTATTCATTCTGTGAATTGTTTCTGCTAGTGCCAATGTAGGAGATTTCCATGCCTTGGCCACTGTTTGTTTTGCAGCCGTTATTAGTTGGATCATAAGTTTGAATTGAGAGAGTGTTAACCATTCCGGTTTTAGATTAAGTAAAGTTAAATATGGATCTGGTTGTATTATTTTTTTAAATATTTTAGATGCAATCACGAAGACTTCCTTCCAGAAGGTTTGGATTACTGGGCACGTCCACCATATGTGTAAATATGTGCCTATTTCTGGGCATCCTCGAAAACAAAGAGCTGAGGTATTAGGTGAATATTTTGCCACTCTAGCGGGTACAAGGTACCAGCGAGTTAGGACTTTATAATTTGTCTCCAGTGCTAAGATGTTGGGTGAAGATGACTTAGATGTGAGCCATATGTTAGACCAGTCCGTGTCTTCTAAAGTTCGTCCCAGGTCCTCCTCCCACCTCTGAACGTAAGAGGGTCTATTAAGATTTGGTACTCCATATAATTGATTATAAAGTGATGAAATTGTACCTTTAGCAAATGGATCTTTTGTACAGATTGATTCAAAAATGGATAATTGGGATAATGGTGTATCCCCCTTTAGGAATGGTGTATAGAAATTCTTGATTTGGAGATATCTAAATATCTCAGAGTTTGGTAGATCATATTTTTCTCTAAGCGATGGGAATGAAAGGAATGATTTAGATGCTATGAAGTCATTTAGTGTCTGAATGCCTGATGTTGTCCAAGCTTTAAAAGAATTTGGGTAGATCCATGCCGGATAAAAGGCCGGATTTCTGATAAAAGAAAGGAGAGGATTGTGTGGAGATTGTAACTGATATTTGGTTTTTAGTTTATCCCAGAGAGATAAGAAGTGTTTAGTTATGGGATTATGAATTTTAAAGCGGTCTTTAGGATCAAGCCATAATAAATTTGATATTAATAGAGGGTCATTTTCTGAAGCCTCTATAAATACCCATAATGGGATTTCCTGTTTTGCATGGTATTTGGACAGACTGGCCAAATGTGCCGCTCTGTAGTAGTTAGTAAAATTAGGGTATCCCAGGCCTCCTTTATTTTTGGGAAGATGTAGTGTGTGTATAGGTATACGTGGTTTAGAAGAGCCCCATATAAACGAAGTTGCTCTTTTTTGTACTATTCTCAAAAAATAGGAAGGAATTGGAATAGGGAGGACTCTGAATAGATAAAGCAATTTGGGTAGAATAGTCATTTTGATTGCATTAATCTTCCCCATCCAGGATAAAGGAAGTTGCGACCATTGTTTTATTAGATTTGTGATCTGTCTTAATACAGGAGGATAATTGGTTGAGAATAAGTCAGAATGAGAGGCTGTTAAATGAATTCCAAGATATGGGATTGATTTTTCTGCCCATGTGAATGGGAGTGCAGCCCTAGCCGGGATCAATTCCATGTTTGTGAGTGAAATATTAAGCACTAGGCATTTCTTAGGATTAATCATAAGGCCGGATAGGGCTGCAAACCCATCAAGAGCTGGTATTAAGTTAGGACCAGAGACCTGTGGTGATGATAGAAAAAGTAATATATCGTCTGCAAATATACATAATTTGTGTGTAATACCTCCTACTTCAATGCCAGTTATAGTTTGGTTTGTTCTGATATATTGGGCCATGGGTTCGAGTATAAGGGCAAATAATAAGGGAGATAATGGGCAACCCTGTCGGGTACCTCTTTCGATATTAAAGGCTTCAGATTTGTATCCAGCATATTTTATATAGGCTTTGGGTTTATTATATAATGCTTTGATCCATGTTAAAAAGTGGGGTCCAAAACCCCATTTTTGTAATGAATATTGCATATATTGCCAGGATACTGTGTCAAATGCCCTCTTAATATCGAGAGATAGAAAACATAAAGGGATTTTCCGTTTTTTAGCAATATGTGCCAATAATACTGCCCTGCGTACATTATCACCTGCCTGTCTATTTGGCATGAAGCCTACTTGATCTCTATGTATTAATTTTCCTATAATGCTATTGAGGCGTTTTGCTATTATTTTTGCTAATAATTTAATATCGAGGTTTAACAGAGAGATAGGCCGATAATTCACACAGGAAGTATCATCAGAAAGGGGTTTTGGGATCATACAAACAATTGCCATTAGTGTTTCTTGCCGAAAAGAATGTCCATCTAGAAGTTTGTTAAAAGTTTCAGTGAGAATGGGAGAGAGTATTTCTGAGAATGTTTTATAGTATAAAGCCGAGTAGCCGTCTGGGCCTGGTCTTTTGTTAAGTTTTAGGTCTTTTATGGCATTAGCAACTTCATCTATAGTTATAGGCTCATCCAAACTGCTTTTTTGATTCTGAGATAACTCAGGTAAGGTTATTTTTGAGAAGAAGGATTCAGCCTCTGTAGGATTAAATTCATTGTTTGTCTTGTATAAAGTTGCGAGATGTGAGTGAAATTTATGGACTATTTTAACTGGATTACAAGTGTAAACATTTTTTGATAATTTCAAACGTATTGGTTTGAAAGATTTGTTAGTTGAATTTAATGCCCGAGCCAAATATGTACCTGGTTTGTTTGTATTCATGTAGAAATTGTGTTTGGAGCGTTTGAGGGATTTATCAACTGACTCAGTGAGAAATAGATCGTATTCCAATCTAGATTTTTCCAGATGAGATTTTGTACTCTGAGATGGATTATCTTGAAATGATATGTAGGCTGCATTAAAATTGAGTTCTAGTTTTTTTGCTAGATTTTTGCGTTCCCGTTTAAATAGTGCCATTTGTCTTTGTATTGTACCACGCAAGACAGGCTTATGAGCTTCCCACAGTGTTATTGGGGAGATGTCTGTTGTATTATTAATTGATATGTATTCCTTTAAAGCTTGTTCAATGGCCATCTGATGTAGTGGGTGTTTGAGCATTATGTCCGGTAAGTACCACGTTGGGTCATGCGCTTTTGGTATGGCTGAGGCTATAGTAGTGTATACTGCATTATGGTCAGACCACAGAATCGGAATTATATCTGATGCAATAATTTCTGGTATCATTCCTATTGTTAGAAAAATATGATCTATTCTGGTGAAGGTTTGATGAGGGTGCGAGAAATAAGTGAATTTCTTTTTCATTGGGTTACTTTCTCTCCATGAATCTACCAGATTGTATTTGGAAAGAAGTTGAGAAAAAGGTAATCTAGAGGTTATTTTGGATGGTGTAAAAGGTGATTTATCTAGAAATGGGAGGAGGACCTGGTTCGAATCCCCACACATTATCACTGTTCCTATTTTGTGTGTATTAATCACTTGTAATATATGTGAGAGGAATGGTGTAGGTTGTTTGTTAGGAGCGTAGTAGGAAATCACCGTGATTGCTGTATCCATTATATAACCCATGAGTATCAGGTATCTACCTTCTGGGTCTTTAATTTCTGATGATAAGGTGAATGGTGTGGATCGGTGAAATGCAATTAGAGTTCCCCTTTGCTTGGTACAGGCAGAAGCCGTGTAAATTTGTTGATAAAAAGGAGAAATATATTTTGGAGTAGAATCTTTGGTGAAGTGTGTTTCTTGGAGGCATACTATGTGAGCCTTCTTGTTATGGAAAGTACGGAAGGCTTTGGTCCTTTTTTGAGGGACATTTATTCCCTGAACATTCAGGGAAAGTATATTCAGTGGTGCCATGGCAATAGATCAAATAGTTTTGACTTACTTTTTGTTATGCAGAGCTGACTGTGCAGATCAACCTGTGTGGACTGAAGAGATGAATAGATAGAAAAGAAACCAGTGAATTCTGGAGTAAAGAGTAAACAAAAAACATATGAGATTAGATGATACATTGTATAAATTATTTTTTGCAAGTAATCACAATTTACCCGTGAAAGAGAATAAATATCTCTCTCAGGGGAATAAGTGCCTTCGTCACACTCCCACATAATATGGTTGGGAGAATGAGGAGGGCTAATGGGGGTACACGGATCTTCCGCTTACAGGAGAGAAGTGCTATGTCAAAAGACATCAAAATGATGTTTCATTAGTTGGAGTGCAGAATATAGTTTTTGTTGAAATTATTTATTCCAGGGTGGTTGTATATGGTTAGTCTTGCCCTAGGCTAAATAATTCAGTTAGAAAGGTACTGTTAATAACTTTGGTATTGATGAAGATAGTTTGAATTATTTTGGGATTTTAACCCTTTTAGAGTAAACAATTACATATTTTATTCATATGTAACTGTTTAGATATGTTAATTCATAAAATTGAGGTTGTATTGCTTCAGATTAGAATAAACAAAAACATAATTCTAGGAACTAGTTAGGTAATAATATATTTGTTTTAAGAAAAGAAAGAAAAAAAAAAAAAAGGCTTCCATTACTTCTGGATTATTGAACATATTTGTCCTAAAAAGTAATAAATCTATTGCTATTACCTGATAATATATAACTGAACAAGAATTTCCTTATTTCACTTATATATTCTAAGGCTATATGAATTAGAAGTAATAAGAAATATAACTGGAATGTAACATGATCCCACACAGTGTGTGACTATCAGAATGCAGTTACATTCAGTTATAAATATAGGTTTTTTATAGAGAACCATCTCTTAGTATAATAAATGAAGAGATATCAGGAATTAGGATGTCAGTCCATTGAATCTTCTTGGTCCATGGATGATGTGGCATAACGGCCTCTTTTGTGAGAATGATGATTCCCATTTTGTTCTGGAATTTTCTGGGTGCTGCCTGAAGGTGAAGATGATGCCATTCTTCTGCGTGTGGGAGTGTTGCTGCTTGTGGGTTCTGTCAGATTTAATTTTAAAAGGGTTTGTTGTAGTTCATCTGCTGATCTGCTTCTGTAAATTGTACCTTGGTAGTTAAATCTGACTGAAAAGGGGAAGCCCCATTGATACATAATGTTGTGGCGTTGCAGTTCCATTAGTTGGGGTTTTATGGATCGTCTTTTAGTAATAGTAAGTTGGGATAGGTCAGCAAAAATTTGATAATTGTGTCCTTGAAAATTAAGTTCCTTTTTTTCTCTTGCAGCAATTAGTATTTGTTCTTTCGTTCTGTAATAATGAAATTTTGTGATTATATCACGTGGGGGTCCATCTTTCTTTTTGGCTGTGAGGGCTCTGTGTACTCTGTCCAGTTCTAAACATTCAATAAGGATATCTGGCTTTAGTTCTTGTAATAGAGCAGTAATAGTAGATTGCAGGTCTGTCACAGTTTCAGGTATTCCCCTTATGCGCAAGTTTGAACGTCTGGCTCTATTTTCGTAATCTTCGAGCTTAGTTTGAAGTATTAAATTCTCTTTTTTTAATTGTTCCAATTCTGTTATATTTTCTTGGGTTATAATTTCAAT
Organism: Aquarana catesbeiana; assembly: GCF_042186555.1. Taxonomy (NCBI): domain Eukaryota; kingdom Metazoa; phylum Chordata; class Amphibia; order Anura; family Ranidae; genus Aquarana; species Aquarana catesbeiana. The sequence goes on along the minus strand of NC_133328.1, from coordinate 411,093,182 downwards.
TTCATCCATTTTTATTTCTAAGGCTGCGGTGCGGTTTCCCAGCTCTCTTATTTCTTTGGTTAGGCTTTTTGTTATTTGGTCTGAGGTTTGTTTTAAAGCCTTATGAAGCATCTTTTCAAATTGTAATAATATTACTGGGGATTAGGGATGAGCTTCGAGTTCGAGTCGAACTCATGTTCTACTCGAACATTGGCTGTTCGCAAGTTCGCCGAACAGCGAACAATTTGGGGTGTTCGCGGCAAATTCGAATGCCGCGGAACACCCTTTAAAAGTCTATGGGAGAAATCAAAAGTGCTAATTTTAAAGGCTTATATGCAAGTTATTGTCATAAAAAGTGTTTGGGGACCCGGGTCCTGCCCCAGGGGACATGGATCAATGCAAAAAAAAGTTTTAAAAACGGACGTTTTTTCAGGAACAGTGATTTTATTAATGCTTAAAGTCAAACAATAAAAGTGTAATATCCCTTTAAATTTCGTACCTGGGGGGTGTCTATAGTATGCCTGTAAAGGGGCGCATGTTTCCTGTGTTTAGAACAGTCTGACAGCAAAATGACATTTGGAAGGAAAAAACTCATTTAAAACTACCCGCGGCTATTGCATTGCCGACAATACACATAGAAGTTCATTGATAAAAACGGCATGGGAATTCCCCACAGGGCAACCCCGAACCAAAATAAAAAAAAAAAAAATGATGTGGGGGTCCCCCTAAATTCCATACAAGGCCCTTCAGGTCTGGTATGGATATTAAGGGGAACCCCAGCCAAAATTTAAAAAAAAAATTGACGTGGGGTTCCCCCTAAATTCCATACCAGACCCTTCAGGTCTGGTATGGATTTTAAGGGGAACCCCGCGCCAAAAAAAAAAAAAAAAAACGGCGTGGGGTCCCCCCAAAGATCCATACCAGACCCTTATCCGAGCACGCAACCTGGCAGGCCGCAGGAAAAGAGGGGGGGACGAGAGTGCGGCCCCCCCCCTCCTGAACCGTACCAGGCCACATGCCCTCAACATTGGGAGGGTGCTTTGGGGTAGCCCCCCAAAACACCTTGTCCCCATGTTGATGAAGACAAGGGCCTCATCCCCACAACCCTGGCCGGTGGTTGTGGGGGTCTGCGGGCGGGGGGCTTATCGGAATCTGGAAGCCCCCTTTAACAAGGGGACCCCCAGATCCCGGCCCCCCCCCTGTGTGAAATGGTAAGGGGGTACTTACCCCTACCATTTCACTAAAAAACTGTCAAAAATGTTAAAAATGACAAGAGACAGTTTTTGACAATTCCTTTATTTAAATGCTTCTTCTTTCTTCCTTCATCTTCTTCTGGTTCTTCTGGCTCTTCTGGTTCTTCCTCCGGCGTTCTCGTCCAGCATCTTCTCCGCGGCGTCTTCTATCTTCTTCTCCTCGGGCCGCTCCGCACCCATGGCATGAGGGGGGAGGCTCCCGCTCTTCTCTTCATCTTCTTCTCTTCTTCATCTTCTTCTTCATCTTCTTCTTCTCTTCTTCCTTCTTCTGTTCTTCATGTCTTCTCCGGGCCGCTCCGCAGCCATGCTGTGGCATGGAGGGAGGCTCCCGCTGTGTGACGGCGTCTCTTCGTCTGACGGTTCTTAAATAATGGGGGGCGGGGCCATCCGGTGACCCCGCCCCCCTCTGACGCACGGTGACTTGAGGGACTTCCCTGTGACGTCACGGGGAATGCCACAGGGAAGTCCCGTCATGTCACCGTGCGTCAGAGGGGGGCGGGGTCACCGGGTGGCCCCGCCCCCCGTTATTTAAGAACCGTCAGACGAAGAGACGCCGTCACACAGCGGGAGCCTCCCTCCATGCCACAGCATGGCTGCGGAGCGGCCCGGAGAAGACATGAAGAAGAGAAGAAGGAAGAAGAGAAGAAGAAGAAGAAGATGAAGAAGAAGATGAAGAAGAGAAGAAGATGAAGAGAAGAGCGGGAGCCTCCCCCCCATGCCATGGGTGCGGAGCGGCCCGAGGAGAAGAAGATAGAAGACGCCGCGGAGAAGATGCTGGACGAGAACGCCGGAGGAAGAACCAGAAGAGCCAGAAGAACCAGAAGAAGAAGAAGATGAAGGAAGAAAGAAGAAGCATTTAAATAAAGGAATTGTCAAAAACTGTCTCTTGTCATTTTTAACATTTTTGACAGTTTTTTAGTGAAATGGTAGGGGTAAGTACCCCCTTACCATTTCACACAGGGGGGGGGCCGGGATCTGGGGGTCCCCTTGTTAAAGGGGGCTTCCAGATTCCGATAAGCCCCCCGCCCGCAGACCCCCACAACCACCGGCCAGGGTTGTGGGGATGAGGCCCTTGTCTTCATCAACATGGGGACAAGGTGTTTTGGGGGGCTACCCCAAAGCACCCTCCCAATGTTGAGGGCATGTGGCCTGGTACGGTTCAGGAGGGGGGGGGGCCGCACTCTCGTCCCCCCCTCTTTTCCTGCGGCCTGCCAGGTTGCGTGCTCGGATAAGGGTCTGGTATGGATTTTTAGGGGGACCCCACGCCGTTTTTTTTTTTTGGCGCGGGGTTCCCCTTAAAATCCATACCAGACCTGAAGGGTCTGGTATGGAATTTAGGGGGAACCCCACGTCAATTTTTTTTTTTTAATTTTGGCTGGGGTTCCCCTTAATATCCATACCAGACCTGAAGGGCCTTGTATGGAATTTAGGGGGACTCCCACATCATTTTTTTTTTTTAATTTTGGTTCGGGGTTGCCCTGTGGGGAATTCCCATGCCGTTTTTATCAATGAACTTCTATGTGTATTGTCGGCAATGCAATAGCCGCGGTAGTTTTAACCACTTGAGCCCCGGACCATTATGCTGCCTAAGGACCAGAGGTCTTTTTCCAATTTGGCACTGCGTCGCTTTAACTGCTAATTGCGCGGTCATGCAATGCTGTACCCAAACGAAATTTGCGTCCTTTTCTTCCCACAAATAGAGCTTTCTTTTGATGGTATTTGATCACCTCTGCGGTTTTTATTTTTTGCGCTATAAACGGAAAAAGACCAAAAATTTTGAAAAAAAATGATATTTTCTACTTTTTGTTATAAAAAAAATCCAATAAACTAAATTTTAGTCATACATTTAGGCCAAAATGTATTCGGCCACATGTCTTTGGTAAAAAAAATGTCAATAAGCGTATATTTATTGGTTTGCGCAAAAGTTATAGCGTCTACAAACTAGGGTACATTTTCTGGAATTTACACAGCTTTTAGTTTATGACTGCCTATGTCATTTCTTGAGGTGCTAAAATGGCAGGGCAGTACAAAACCCCCCCAAATGACCCCATTTTGGAAAGTAGACACCCCAAGGAAATTGCTGAGAGGCATGTTGAACCCATTGAATATTTATTTTTTTTGTCCCAAGTGATTGAAAAATGACAAAAAAAAAAAAAAAAAAAAAATATTTACAAAAAGTCGTCACTAAATGATATATTGCTCACACAGGCCATGGGCCTATGTGGAATTGCACCCCAAAATACATTTAGCTGCTTCTCCTGAGTATGGGGATACCACATGTGTGGGACTTTTTGGGAGCCTAGCCGCGTACGGGGCCCCGAAAACCAATCACCGCCTTCAGGATTTCTAAGGGTGTAAATTTTTGCTTTCACTCTTCACTGCCTATCACAGTTTCGGAGGCCATGGAATGCCCAGGTGGCACAAAACCCCCCAAAATGACCCCATTTTGGAAAGTAGACACCCCAAGCTATTTGCTGAGAGGCATATTGAGTCCATGGAATATTTTATATTTTGACACAAGTTGCGGGAAAGTGACACTTTTTTTTTTTTTTTTTTTTTTTTTTCATAAAGTTGTCACTAAATGATATATTGCTCACACAGGCCATGGGCATATGTGGAATTGCACCCCAAAATACATTTAGCTGCTTCTCCTGAGTATGGGGATACCACATGTGTGGGACTTTTTGGGAGCCTAGCCGCGTACGGGGCCCCGAAAACCAATCACTGCCTTCAGGATTTCTAAGGGTGAAAATTTTTGATTTCACTCTTTACTGCCTATCACAGTTTCGGAGGCCATGGAATGCCCAGGTGGCACAAAACCCCCCCAAATGACCCCATTTTGGAAAGTAGACACCCCAAGCTATTTGCTGAAAGGCATGGTGAGTATTTTGCAGCTCTCATTTGTTTTTGAAAATGAAGAAAGACAAGAAAAAACATTTTTTTTTTTTCTTTTTTCAATTTTCAAAACTTTGTGACAAAAAGTGAGGTCTGCAAAATACTCACTATACCTCTCAGCAAATAGCTTGGGGTGTCTACTTTCCAAAATGGGGTCATTTGGGGGGGTTTTGTGCCACCTGGGCATTCCATGGCCTCCGAAACTGTGATAGGCAGTGAAGAGTGAAATCAAAAATTCACGCCCTTAGAAAGCCTGAAGGCGGTGCTTGGTTTTCGGGGTCCTGTACGCGGCTAGGCTCCCAAAAAGTCTCACACATGTGGTATCTCCGTACTCAGGAGAAGCAGCAGAATGTATTTTGGGGTGTAATTTCACATATTTCCATGGCATGTTTGAGCAATATATCATTTAGTGACAACTTTGTGCAAAAAAAAAAAAAAAAAAAAAAAAATTTGTCTCTTTCCCGCAACTTGTGTCGCAATATAAAATATTCCATGGACTCGACATGCCTCTCAGCAAATAGCTTGGGGTGTCTACTTTCCAAAATGGGGTCATTTGGGGGGGTTTTGAACTGTCCTGGCATTTTATGCACAACATTTAGAAGCTTATGTCACACATCACCCACTCTTCTAACCACTTGAAGACAAAGCCCTTTCTGACACTTATTGTTTACATGAAAAAGTTTTTTTTTTTTGCAAAAAAATTACTTTGAACCCCCAAACATTATATATTTTTTTAAAGCAAATGCCCTACAGATTAAAATGGTGGGTGTTTCATTTTTTTTTTTCACACAGTAATTGCGCAGCGATTTTTCAAACGCATTTTTTGGGGAAAAAACACACTTTTTTTAATTTTAATGCACTAAAACACGCTATATTGCCCAAATGTTTGATGAAATAAAAAAGATGATCTTAGGCCGAGTACATGGATACCAAACATGACATGCTTTAAAATTGCGCACAAACGTGCAGTGGCAACAAAATAAATACATGTTTAAAAGCCTTCAAAAGCCTTTACAGGTTACCACTTTAGATTTACAGAGGAGGTCTACTGGAAAAATTACTGCCCTCGATCTGGCCTTCGCGGTGATACCTCACATGCATGGTGCAATTGCTGTTTATGTTTGACGACAGACCGCCGCTTGCGTTCGCCTTAGCGCGAGAGCAGGGGGCGACAGGGGTGTTTTTTTTTTTGTTTTTTTTTTTCTTTATTATTTTTTTGCTTTTTTAATCTTACTTTTAAACTGTTCCTTTCATATTTTTTTTTTTAATCATTTTTATTGTTATCTCGGGGAATGTAAATATCCCCTATGATAGCAATAGGTAGTGACAGGTACTCTTTTTTGAAAAAATTGTGGTCTATTAGACCCTAGATCTCTCCTCTGCCCTCAAAGCATCTGACCACACCAAGATCGGTGTGATAAAATGCTTCCCCAATTTCCCAATGGCGCTATTTACATCCGGCGAAATCTAAGTCATGAAATACTCGTAGCTTCCGGTTTCTTAGGCCATAGAGATGTTTGGAGCCACTCTGGTCTCTGATCAGCTCTATGGTCAGCTGGCTGAATCACCGGCTGCATTCTCAGGTTCCCTGTTGAGACAGGAGAGCCAGAGAAAAACACGGAAGACGGTGGGGGGGGGGGGGGGCATTCCCTCCCACGGCTTGTAAAAGCAGTCTAGAGGCTAATTAGCCGCTAGGATTGCTTTTACATGAAAGCCGACCGCTGGCTGAAAAGAATGATACCAAGATGATACCTAAACCTGCAGGCATCATTCTGGTATAACCACTCAAAGTCGTGAATGGCGTACCTGAAGACAAAAAAATGGTTAACAATGGTTAACAATAAAGCACAGTAAAGTGTAAATAATTACACGCCTGAAAAACAAACATGATAAAACATAATAACAATAACAATAACAATAAAACATTGCAGAATAGAATACAGTAAAAAAGAGCAGAACAATAGAGAGAGAGAATAGAGAGAGAGAGAACAATAAAACAACAACTATATTTTTTTATTTCATATATTTTTTTTTTTTTTACACTTTTTTTGTAACTAACTTTTATAACTGTAACTGGTTCCAGGTTCGGGTCTCTCAAAATGCGATGGCATCTTGGGAGACCCTGTGAAAGTGTGCCTAGTCTGTGCAATGCTGTACCCTACGCTAATACTCAACTAGTGAATGGTAGCGTTCAAAACATTCACCAATGCAAAGACCAGGATTGTCAGGACAGGAGGGACAATAATAGCGGGTGTCACGCCTATATCCGCGCTTGCTGCAGACACGACATCTTTTTTGGGGGTTCGTTGGGTAGGGGTACTCGGGAGGACATAAAAATGCCTCTCATGCAGCCGACTGCATTTGGTTGGGGATGTGAATGGGGGAAGTACGGGCGCTGCAGAAGCGGTGGGTTCCCAATTAGGATTGGCGAATGCAGCAGGAAGGGCACTATGGGCCTGTGTTTGTCTTTTTGGTGGCAGCGGGACACTACTTGTGCTTGCCACCTCACCAGCTTCAACTGCACTTATGGGACTCGCCACGTCACCAAGTGTTACTGCAGTGCTGGTTTGACTACGACCGGGGTGTACTAGGCCGCTGGCGCTTGCCAGTTCACCAAAACGCTACCAAAAAACGTTAGCGATCGCAGGGATCAGGCCTGACTCTGCGAACGCTGCAGTTATGCGTTTAGTGTTTTGTAAGTGACAGTGATCGATCGATACTGCACTTGGGTGGGCTGGGCCGGGCGGAGGGGCAAAACGCAGGTGCTAGCAGGTATCTGGGCTGATCCCGCTAACACTGCGTTTTTGGGAACCCTAAACTGCTGGTGACGCTAGTATAGATCTGATCGGATCAGATATTGATGCGATCAGATACTATACCACTAAGGGAGGTGTACGGTGCGTGCGTGGGTGTTAGCGGTACTGGCGCTAATCTGACGCTGCCTGGGGCTGGTGCTTGCCAGTTCACCAAAACGCTACAAAAAAAACTGTTAGCGATCGCAGGGATCAGGCCTGACTCTGCGAACGCTGCAGTTATGCGTTTAGTGTTTTGTAAGTGTCAGTGATCGATCGATACTGCACTTGGGTGGGCTGGGCTGGGCCGGGCGGAGGGGCAAAACGCAGGTGCTAGCAGGTATCTGGGCTGATTCCGCTAACACTGCGTTTTTGGGAACCCTAAACTGCTGGGGACGCTAGTATAGATCTGATCGGATCAGATATTGATCCGTTCAGATACTATACCACTAAGGGAGGCGTATGCTGCGTGCGTGGGTGTTAGCGGTACTGGCGCTAATCTGACGCCTGGGGCTGGTGCTTGCTAGTTCACCAAAATGCTACCAAAAAAACTGTTAGCGATCGCAGGGATCAGGCCTGACTCTGCGAACGCTGCAGTTATGCGTTTAGTGTTTTGTAAGTGACAGTGATCGATCGATACTGCACTTGGGTGGGCTGGGCGGAGGCACAAAACGCAGGTGCTAGCAGGTATCTGGGCTGATCCCGCTAACACTGCGTTTTTGGGAACCCTAAACTGCTGGGGACGCTAGTATAGATCTGATCGGATCAGATATTGATCCGTACAGATACTATACCACTAAGGGAGGCGTATGCTGCGTGCGTGGGTGTTAGCGGTACTGGCGCTAATCTGACGCTGCCTGGGGCGACGCATATCACCGCCGGGCGATCAGGGGGCTAAACCTTTATTTGGTAATAAACGGCGGGTGCCCTGACACTATAAAAAATAAACAAACTAACCAGCGTCAACCGTAACAGTTATACGGTGATCAGTGGTGAAAGGGTTAACTAGGGGGCAATCAAGGGGTTAAAACATTTATTAGGTAGTATATGGGGGTCCCTGACGCTATAAAACACTGACGGCGAACCTAAATATTTACCTCACTAACTAGCGTCACCAGCGACACTAATACAGCGATCAGAAAAATGATCGCTTAGTGACACTGGTGACAGGGGGTGATCAAGGGGTTAAAACTTTATTAGGGGGGGTTAGGGGGGTACCCTAGACCTAAAGGGGGGTAATACTCACTGTTCCAACACTGTAACTGTCACAAACTGACACCAATGCAGTAATCAGAAAAAAAAAACAAAAAAAAACTGCTGGTGTCAGTTTGTGACAGGGGGGGGGGGTGATTGGGGGGGGATCGGGGGGCGATCGGGGGGGGGATCGGGGTGTTTTGTGTGCCTGGCATGTTCTACTGTGTGTGTGTGTGTTGGTGCACTCACATAGATGTCTTCTCTCCTCGGGCCGGAACGGAAAATACCGACCCGAGGGGAGATGACATCACTTCCTTTGCTGCTGTTTAGCATACAGCAGCAAAGGAGTGTTTTCATTGGCCGGCGGCGATCGCGAGGGGGGGGCCACGAACGGATGGTCTCCCCCTCATCACCGATCGCCGCTGGACAAAAGACGACCGCCTCGGGCACCGGGGGGGGGTCCGATCGGACCCCCCACCCGCGGAAGGCAAATCACGTACCCTGTACGTGATTTTGCCTGTCCGTGCCACTTTGCCGACGTACATCGGCGTGAGGCGGTCGTCAAGTGGTTAAATGTGTTTTTTCCTTCAAAATGTCACTTTGCTGTCAGACTGTTCTAAACACGGGAAACATGCGCCCCTTTACAGGCATACTATAGACACCCCCCAGGTATGAAATTTAAAGGGATATTACACTTTTATTGTTTGACTTTAAGCATTATTAAAATCACTGCTCCTGAAAAAACGGCCGTTTTTAAAACTTTTTTTTGCATTGATCCATGTCCCCTGGGGCAGGACCCAGGTCCCCAAACACTTTTATTGACAATAACTTGCATATAAGCCTTTAAAATTAGCACTTTTGATTATTCATGTTCGTGTCCCATAGACTTTAACGGCGTTCGCGTGTTCGAACGAATTTTTTTCCTGTTCGCATGTTCTGGTGCGAACCGAACAGGGGGGTGTTCGGCTCATCCCTACTGGGGATACTGAGGAGGCTTGTGGAGAAGTTTGTGAGAGGATTTGTTCTGTATCTGACTCAAATGGAGAGTCTTGCTGTGACATTTTCTGTCTGTGAGAGCGCCCTGATGCTGTATCTTGTGAGGTGACTGGAGCTGCTTCAGCTGCAGTGAGTGCCTGTGAGCTCTTTGTGAGGTGATTTTTATTTCTGCCACGGTTTCCTCCCAGTACCATATTTCCTGCCCAAACTTTCACAGTTTGTTCCCTGGGGCAAAAAGGTTCAAATGGATACCTTTTGAGCCTGCGGGCTCCGCTTTGTCCTTCTCTTCTCTCCTCAGCGGTGTGGAGCTCTAACAATGCATGTCTGCTCCGCTAGGCTCCACCTCCTGCCCCCCTTAATCTTTTTCTTATCTAAATCCATTTACAACTGCATCTCATTCGTATCCATACATGCTTTTAGATCTTAAAATAATTGATTTGAATATATTTTCAATTTTGATTCTATATAAGGAAACATGAACTTATTAAACCTTTTGCTTCATATACCATAAAAATATTTTCACCCTTATTATTTTCTTTTTCTTTTACCAAATAATCAAACCCCTTAATATTCATTAATGTAACATGGTAGTACGATACTTTGAAATTTGGATGTCACTTCAGAAATATATGTTTCATACTTTCCCTCCAAATTGTGTTTAGCATAAATCTATAATCCATACAACCTTTCAAATAACCTTGTCAAAATTTGAACTTAAAATATGTTTCTTAACGTCAATTCATTCATATATGTGAGGTGATTTTTAAAAATAAATACATATTACAATGTAGAGTTAGTCCTAACTTGTCTATATTCCTTTAGGAAAAATGTACTGTTACCTTAACACCAGATGTTCCTCCTAAGTAAAGTGACTCTATTGTAAGGATGTTTAACCCTTTTCAATTCTGAAAATACACTATATGTGATTGTAAAAGTTGATGTATAAAAAATATCACATCTTGATATGATAAATAGGGATGAGCCGAACACCCCCCGGTTTGGTTCGCGGCAGAACATGCGAACAGACATAAAATGTGTGTGAACACGCAAACACCATTAGAGTTTATGGGACTCGAATGTGAAAAATCAAAAGTGCTAATTTTAAAGGCTGATATGCAAGTTATTGTCATAAAAAATGTTTGGGGCCCCGGGTCCTGCCCCAGGGGACATGTATCAATGCAAAAAAAATTGTTTAAAAAACAGACATTTTTTTGGGAGCAGTGATTTTAATAGTGCTTAAAGTGAAACAATAAAAGTGAAATATTCCTTTAAATATCGTGCCTGGGGGGTGACTATAGTATGTCTGTAAAGTGCCGCATTTTTACCATGTTTAGAACAGTCCCTGCACAAAATGACATTTCTAAAGGAATAAAACTCATTTAAAATTGCTTGCGGCTTTAATGTAATGTCAGGTCCCGGCAATATAGATGAAAATCATTGAGAAAAACGGCATGGGTACCCCCCCCCCCCCAGCCCATTACCAGGCCCTTTGGGTCTGGTATGGATATTAAGGGGAACCCTGCACCCAAATTAAAAAAAGGCATGGGGCCCCCAGGCCCTATATACTCTGAACAGCCGTATACAGGTGGTCTCTGGGTTACAAACAAGATAGGGACTGTAGGTTTGTTCTTAAGTTGAATCTGTTTGTAATTTGAAACAGGTACATTTTGTAAGTGTAGCTCCAGCCCAAAAATCTATTTTTAAGCTTTTTGGATAACATAGGGAAGGGTTATCACCCCTGTAACATTTCTTTTGGTGTCTGTGCCCCTGTTCAGAAAATTTCACCTCACTTTCTGTCCCAATGACAATTGGATTTTGAAAATTTTGGGTTATTAGGGAAACTAGGATTGGTGATAAAGCATCAGTGGAGACACCTTTTTCCCATATTAACTCTTACAGGAGAACATTTTCCCTTCCTAGGGGTAGATTTCCTCTCATTTCCTGTTGTCTCCCTTCGTTTGTAAGTAGGAGTTGTTTGTAAGTCGGATGTTTGAAAATAGGGGACCGCCTGTATATACTATACGGCCTGCCCTATACACGCTGCAAAAAATTGGGCCTTAGGTGTTGGTGGTACCAGAACACTGTAAGCCCTCACAGTTACTCTTGGTGCGCGCTGAAATGGGCCCTGCTGTGAAATATTAGATCAAGAATTGTAATTACATGCCCCTGTTAAACAGGGGCAAAAAAATTGGGCATTAGACAGTGGTGGTGGTGCCACAACACTGTAACCCCTCACAGATTCTCTTGTTGAGTGCAGGAACGGGCCCTGCTGTGAAATATTAGAGCAAAAATTGTAATTACATGTCCCTGTTAAACCAGGGCAGAAAAATTGGGCCTTAGGTGGTGGTGGCACAACACTGTAAAGCCTCACAGATACTCTTGTTGAGTGCAGGAACAGGCCCTGCTGTGAAATATTAGATTAAAAATTGTAATTACGTGCCCGTTAAACAGGGGCAGAAAAACTGGGCCTTAGGCGGTGGAGGTGGCACAACACTGTAAAGCCTCACAGATACTTTTGTTGAGCGCAGAAATGGGCCCTGCTGTGAAATATTAGATCAAAAATTGTAATTGCGCGCTCCAGGTAAACAGGGGCAGAAAAATTGGGCCTTAGGCAGTGGTGGTGGCACAACACTGCAACTCCTCACAGATACTCTTGTTGAGTGCAGGAACAAGCCCTGCTGTTAAATATTTGACCAAAAATTGTAATTACATGCCCCTGTTAAACAGGGGCAGAAAAATTGGGCCTTAGGCAGTGGTGGTGGTGCCCTGAACCAAAAATATTCTTAGAAGCTATCATGATGAAGATTGAGGAGGAATAGGATAGTCACTCAGCATAATAGGATAGTCACTCAGCATATGCAGTCTTCAAGGGATCCCACATCCATAGAAAAATCAATCGGTTACATCAGCATCAGGTGCTTGGTAGCTGGTGATCCAAGACTGATTCATTTTTATGAATGTGAGCCAATCAACAGAGTCTGTGGACAGGCGCACTCTGTGATCGGTTACAAAGCCTCCAGCAGCACCGAATGTGCGTTTAGAAAGAACGCTGGATGCAGGACAGGCCAGTAGCTCAATTACATATTGAGCAAGCTCTGGCCAGTGGTCCATCCTCAAGACCCAGTAACCCAGTGGATGTTCTGTTGGAAAGGTCTCCAAGTCTGATCTTGCTCCTAGATATTCCTGCACCATGTAATTCAGACGCTGGCGATGGTTGCTGGAACCACCTACTACTTGTATTCTTCTGGGAATCTTCCAAAATCCTTTAAAAGTATAAAATGCCTTTATGCTTTCATCTGCTGAATATTGCCATGCGATTTTAGCCTTTCGTCTGAGGCGTGAGGGACCATCTATCTGAATAATGCTGTGCAACACTGTCTAGGAAAATATGTCTTGTGAGTACTTTGATCCATTTTTGCAAATATCTCCCCTTTCCCCGTTTTTTCCGCCATTGCTGAAATGAATCGCTATATATTTATATACATTGATTTATAGCTAACTATACTAAGATTTGCTACCTATGTGCTCATTTGTACACCCCCTTTTTTTCCAATAAAATTTTACCAGCATGCTTTCATCTATTCCCTGAAGAAGGAAATGAATACAGAGTTTGTTCAGCCTTTTGGCTTTTCTCTGTTTCCGAAATATGTTGGGACTTGTTGTGACCACCATATTCAATCCAGTCTAGTAATGTTGTGTGCTCTCAACATCCATTTAGCTGCTGATTTCTATTGTACATGTATTACAACTTCATGATTTTAGATGTTTATTGTATATTCTATTCTATTTTGTATATGTTTATCCAATAAAATTTACACTTTTATATACATCTTCTATGATTCTATTGCCAATATCCTGCCCACTCTTTTACCCACACCATCCCCTTGGGGCACCCCCTTCCTTTTTTCAAATGGTTGCTGGAACCAATCAGACCTTGGCGCTGAGGGCTGAAGAATTGCCTGAAGGCATCGGTCAGCCGGCCACCTCCTCCACCGCTCTTTCTGTGACTGAACAAAGCCTCAGCAACACGTTGTCCAGCATCAGGAAATTGTAAACTCCCAGGCTCTGGAAACGCATTGCACAAACCTTTCTGCAAGGCCTCCCGAAGATGTTTTATCTTCTGCTCCCTCTGCGAAGGCTGGATAAGTTCTGCAACCTTACCCTTGTAACGTGGATCAAGAAGGGTTGCCAGCCAGTAATGATCCCTCTCCTTGATAACACGAATCCTACGGTCCTTTCGCAGGCTTTGCAGGATCAGGGAGGCCATGCAGCGTAAGTTTGCAGAGGCATTCGATCCTGAGTCCTCTGGGTCACTAAGGATCACATGATCCTCAACCACCCACTCCCAGCCACGTACAACTCCATGGGTTTCTGGGGACTGAAAACAATCCCTTGAAGACTGCTGCTGATGCTGAGTGTTATCCTCCACCTCCATGCTGACATAATCCTCCTCCTCTTCCTGTGTGATCGGCGGGCCCGCAGGAATACTACCTGGAGAAAGGGGACCTTGAGAGGTAAGGAAGTCCTCCTCTTACTCCCGCTGTTCTGCCTCAAGTGCCCTGTCCATTATTCCATGAAGCCTGTGCTCCAACAGGAAGACAAGAGGGACAGTATCACTGATGCATGCACTGTCACTGCTCACCATCCTCGTGGCCTCCTCAAATGGTGTCAGGACAGCGCATGCATCCTTGATCAGTAGCCACTGGCGTGTCGAAAAAAAGCCAAGCTCTCCTGTCCCTGTACTGGTGCCATACTCACACAGGTACTCATTGATGGCCCTCTGCTGTGTGTGCAGCCGCTGCAGCATTGGCAATGTTGAGTTCTACCTGGGGGGCATGTCACAAATGAGGTGGTTCTTGGGCAGGTTGCATTCTCTTTGAATGTCAGCCAGCCGAGCACTGGCATTATATGACCGGCGGAAATGACCACAGACTTTCCTGGCCTGCCTCAGGAGATCCTGTAAGCCTGGGTACCTGCTCAAGAACCACTGCACCACCAAATTCAGGACATGAGCCAAACAAGGAACATGGGTCAAGTGTCCCTGTCGGAGGGCGGAGAGGAGGTCGGTGCCATTGTCGCATACAACCATTCCTGGCTGAAGCTGGCGTGGCATCAACCACCTCTAAGCCTGCCTCTGCAGAGCTGCCAGAATCTCTGCCCCAGTGTGTCTCCTGTCCCCTAAGCAGACCAACTCAAGCACCGCATGGCATCTTTTTGCCTGACTGCTTGCGTAGCCCCTTGAACGCCTACGGAGCACTGCTGGTTCAGAGGACAAATCTGCAGAGGAAGAGGCCATAGAGGAAGAAGAAGAGGAGGGGGTGGAGGAGAGCTGTGGCAGAATCACCACTACTAGCATTTTGGAGGCGTGGTGGTGGAACAAGCTCCAACAATACTGAACCCTGTCCTGCATCCTTCCCAGCTGCCAGCAGAGTTACCCAGTGCGCCGTGAAAGAAAGGTAACGTCCCTGTCCATGCCTGCTGGACCATGAGTCAGCTGTAATATGCACCTTACTGCTGTCCAACCAGGTCAAGACATTGCCTTCCACATGCTGGTAGAGAGCTGGAATGGCCTTCTGTGAAAAGAAATGGCATTTGGGAACCTGCCACAAATTCACGAAAGGGGGCAGAGTCTACCAGCTGAAAAGGCAGCACTTACAGTGCTAGCAATTTGGCCACGCTAGCATTCAGACGCTGAGCATGTGGATGGCTGGGACCGAATTTCTTTTGACGATTTAGCAACTGGGGTAGGGACATTTGCCAGCTAAAATTGGATGTTGGTGTACCGCTAGCAGATTGGCTGCAAGTACTTGGGACACCTATTTCTATACCTTCATTCCGTTCAGTGCAGGTTTCTGAGAGGACTGGAGGTATAGTGGGGTTAGAAGTCCCAGCTGATGAGGAGCAAGGAGAGGTCCGCCTTGTTCTTTGATGTTGGTCTTGTAAGTGCTGTTGCCAACGGACTGCATGGGAGGTTGTCATATGTCTGGTCAAGCATGTGGTGCCCAAGCGGCTGCTGTTTTGGCCACGCTTGATACGCTTCAGACATATGTTGCAAACAGCAACAGTGCGATCTGCTGCACATGTGTCAAAAAAGGCCCACACCAAAGAACTTTTCAAAATATGCGGGGAGTCAGCAGCGCCCTGCACCTGCTTAGCACTGCGGTGTGATGCAATAGGGTGGCTGCCCTTAAGCTGCCCCCTGGAGGGCATCCTGCCTCATTGGAGATGTGCCTCCTCCTCCTCCTCCTCTCTTCTATCAGGCACCCAAGTTGAGTCAGTGATCTCATCATCCCCTCCCTCCTCATAACTGAAGCAAACTTGGCAGTATGCTGCAGCTGGGGGAACATGACTGACAGTTTCTTGACCTTCTTTGGCACCCCCTAGGCTCACTTTACTCCCTTCCTCAACCTGGGTACCATCATCGGAACCTTCAAATCCCTGCGCATCCTCCTGCAGTATGTACCCAACACTGTGGTCAAATAGTTCGGGGGACGCCCCGAGCATGATGTTGGGGCTAGGGAAGGAGTGACTGTTGACATGGAGCTGATGGAATAGGCCCCTTTGGCAGCTGCATTTGCAGGCAAACTACTCTGAGCCTGGGTGACAGAGGATGAGGAGGATGAGGACAGCTTTGTTATCCATTCCACCAACTCTTCTGCATGTGTGGCTCAATAATAGGGATGAGCTTCGTGTTCGAGTCGAACCCATGTTCGACTCGAACATCGGCTGTTCGCCCGTTCGCCGAATTGCGAACGATATGGGCCGTTCGCGCCAAATTCGTGTGGCGCGTCACGGTCCATAATTCACTGCGGCATGGCAGTGCATTGCTTGCTGATGATTGGCCAAGCATGCACTATGACCCGCATGCTTGGCCAATCACAGCGCCGCCTGAACAGAGAGCCATAATTGGCCAAAGCCAAGGAGGCTTTGGCCAATTATGGCTCAGGGGATTTAGTACACGCCCCACACTATATAAGGCCGCCTACACGGCGGCCCTGTGTAGTGTGTGTTCCGGCGTTCATTGAGAGAGAGAGAGAGACAGACAGTGTCATTTGATTTGAGTTAGATAGATTAGGCAGAACAGTCAGTCAGTTAGCTGCACTTACAGTGTATTGTGTATATATATGCATCCCAGGTGTTGCATATATATATATACACTGTATTCAGTTTAGCTAGATCCGTTCCTGTTATCTTCTAGACTATTTACATTTAGTGCAGTGCGTCTTGCTCACAGTGTTCAGCTAGATCAGTTCCTGTTATCTTCCTACTGACAGGCAGGCTTGTCTGGTTACAGTATATAAAGCTACCTGAAGAAAATTACTGGTGTTCTATTTGATCCTATTAGTACCACGGTCAGGCAGCTAGACTATTTACATTTAGTACAGTGCGTCCTGCTCACAGTGTTCAGCTAGATCCGTTCCTGTTATCTTCCTACTGACAGGCAGGCTTGTCTGGTTACAGTATATAAAGCTACCTGAAGAAAATTACTGGTGTTCTATTTGATCCTATTAGTACCACGGTCAGGCAGCTAGACTATTTACATTTAGTACAGTGCGTCCTGCTCACAGTGTTCAGCTAGATCCGTTCCTGTTATCTTCCTACTGACAGGCAGGCTTGTCTGGTTACAGTATATAAAGCTACCTGAAGAAAATTAATGGTGTTCTATTTGATCCTATTAGTACCACGGTCAGGCAGCTAGACTATTTACATTTAGTACAGTGCGTCCTTCTCACAGTGTTCAGCTAGATCCGTTCCTGTTATCTTCCTACTGACAGGCAGGCTTGTCTGGTTACAGTATATAAAGCTACCTGAAGAAAATTACTGGTGTTCTATTTGATCCTATTAGTACCACGGTCAGGCAGCTAGACTATTTACATTTAGTACAGTGCGTCCTGCTCACAGTGTTCAGCTAGATCCGTTCCTGTTATCTTCCTACTGACAGGCAGGCTTGTCTGGTTACAGTATATAAAGCTACCTGAAGAAAATTACTGGTGTTCTATCCCAGCTTAGTGCAGCTACAGGCCATTAGTATGTCTGGAAGGCCAAGAAGGAGAGGCAGACAGTCACAAGCCAATAAGAGAGGGCAAGCAGGCTCTGTGTCTAGTGCTGGTCGTGAAGACGGTGCATCCTCATCAGCACGTGGCCATGGGACACGCTGGGCCTTTTTTTCGGCAGCTGGCCGTGTTGAGCCGCAACATGCGGAAGACTTGGTCGAGTGGATGACCAAGCCGTCCTCATCCTCCTCATCCTCTCTCACCCATGCCCAGGGTGCTTTGTCTGGCAAAGCAGCGGCCTCTTCCCTCAGCTCAATGTCATCAGTGACTCCTTCCCTAGCTCCACCATGTCCTCATGAGGATTCCCTCGAACTGTTTGACCACAGTGTTGGGTACATTCTCCAGGAGGATGCCCAGCGTTTGGAAGGCTCTGATGATGATACTGAGCTCGATGAAGGCAGTAACATGAGCACGGACAGAGGGGGTGCCCAAGAAGGACAGCAATCTGGCAGTCATGCTCCCCTTGCTGCAGCATACTGCCAGGTTTGCTCCAGTGATGAGGAGGGAGGGGATGATAAGGTCACTGACTCAACGTGGGTGCCTGATAGGAGAGAGGAGGAGGAGGAGGAGGAGGCGGCACATCACCAACGAGGCAGGATGCCCTCCAGGGGCCAGCCTAAGGGCAGCACATTGACTGCATCACACCCCAAAGCTCCACATGTGCAGGGCGCTGCAGTCTCTGCGCGTTATTCAAAAAGTTCTTTGGTGTGGGCCTTTTTTGAGACGAGTGCATCAGATCGCACCGCTGCTATTTGCAACATATGTCTCAAGCGTATCTCACGTGGCCAAAACATCTCCCGCTTGGGTACCACATGCTTGACCAGACATATGTTGACCTGCCATGCAGTTCGTTGGCAAGCGTATCTAAAAGACCCACACCAAAGAACAAAGAGGATCTCTCCTTGCTCCTCATCAGCTGAGATTTCCAACCCCACTAGACCTCCAGTCCTCTCTGAGACCTGCAGTGAGAGGAATGAAGGTGTAGAATTAGGTGTGTCACAGCCAAGTACTTGTGGGCAATCTGCTTTTGGTACACCGACGTCAGATTGTACCAGGCAAATTTCCCTGCCCCAGCTGCTGCACCGCCGAAAGAAGTTTGCTCCCAGCCATCCACATGCCCAGCGGTTGAATGCTAGCTTGGCAAAATTGCTAGCACTTCAACTGCTGCCTTTTCAGTTGGTAGACTCTGCCCCCTTCCGTGAGTTTGTGGAATGTGCGGTTCCTCAGTGGCAGGTACCCAAACGCCACTTTTTCTCACGGAAGGCGATTCCGGCTCTCTACCGGCATGTGGAAGGCAATGTCCATGCCTCGCTGGACAGGGCGGTCAGCGGTAAGGTGCATATTACCGCTGACTCATGGTCCAGCAGGCATGGACAGGGACGTTACCTAAGTTTCACGGCACATTGGGTGACTCTGCTGGCAGCTGGGAAAGATGCAGGACAAGGTGCAGTAGTGTTGGAGGTTGTTCCGCCACCACGCCTCCAAAATGCTGATTGTGACACACCTCTCTCCTCCACCCCCTCCTCTTCTTCTTCCTCCATGGCCTCTTCCTCGGAACCAGCGGTGCTCTGTAGTCGTTCAAGGGGCTACGCAAGTACGCAGGCCAAAAGATGCCATGCGGTGCTTGAGCTGGTGTGCTTGGGGGACAGGAGCCACACTGGGGCAGAGGTTCTGTCAGCTCTGCAGGGGCAGGTTCAGAGGTGGTTGACGCCACGCCAACTTAAGGCAGGAATGGTGGTTTGCGACAATGGCACCAACCTCCTCTCTGCCCTCCGACAGGGACAAATGACCCATGTGCCCTGTTTGGCTCACGTCCTTAACTTGGTGGTGCAGCGGTTCTTGGGCAGGTACCCGGGCTTACAGGATGTCCTGAGGCAGGCCAGGAAAGTCTGTGTGCATTTCCGCCGGTCATATAATGCCAGTGCTCGGCTGACGGACCTCCAAAAGGAGTTTAACCTGCCCAAGAACCGCCTAATCTGTGACATGCCCACCAGGTGGAACTCAACGTTGGCCATGCTGCAGCGGCTGCACACGCAGCAGAGGGCCATCAATGAGTACCTGTGCGACTATGGCACCAGGACAGGGTCAGGGGAGCTTGTTTTTTTTCCCCACGCCAGTGGGCCATGATCAGGGATGCATGCACTGTCCTGTCACCATTCGAGGAGGCCACGAGGATGGTGAGCAGTGACAGTGCATGCATCAGTGACACTGTCCCCCTTGTCCACCTGTTGGAGCACACGCTGCGTGGAATAATGGACAGGGCACTTGAGGCAGAACAGAGGCAGGAAGAGGAGGACTTCCTTAGCTCTCAAGGCCCCCTTTATCCAGACAGTGTTCCTGCGTGCCCGCCGATCACACAGGAAGAGGACGAGGAGGAGGAGGAGGAGGAAGATTGTGTCAGTATGGAGGTGGAGCCTGGCACTCAGCATCAGCAGCAGTCTTTAAGGGATCAGTCCCAAGAAACACATGGACTTGTACGTGGCTGGGAGGAGGTGGCTGCGGACGTTGTCGTCCTTAGTGACCCAGAGGACTCCGGACCGAATGCCTCAGCAAACCTACGCTGCATGGCCTCCCTGATCCTGCAAAGCCTGCGTAAGGATCCTCGTATTCGTGGTATCAAGGAGAAGGACCAATACTGGCTGGCAACCCTCCTTGATCCACGTTACAAGGGTAAGGTTGCGGACCTTATCTTGCCATCGCAGAGGGAGCAGAGGATGAAACATCTTCGGGAGGCCTTGCAGAAAGGTCTGTGCAATGCGTTCCCAGAGACTGGGAGGTTACAAACTCCTGTTTCTGGACAACGTGTTGCTGAGGCTTCGGTCAGTCAAAGAAGGAGTGGTGGAGAAGGTGGCCGTTTGACCGATGCATTCAGACAATTTTTTGGTCCGCAGCCCCAAGGTATGATCGGTTCCAGCAACCATCGCCAGCGTCTGTTTTACATGGTGCAGGAATACCTAGGGGCAAGATCAGACTTGGACACCTTTCCCACCGAAAATCCTCTGGGTTACTGGGTCTTGAGGATGGATCACTGGCCAGAGCTTGCACAGTATGCAATTGAGCTACTGGCCTGTCCTGCATCCAGCGTTCTTTCGGAACGCACATTCAGTGCTGCTGGAGGCGTGGTAACCGATCACAGGGTGCGTCTGTCCACCGACTCGGTCGATCGGCTGACCTTCATAAAAATGAATGAGTCTTGGATCACCACCAGCTACCAAGCACCTGATGCTGATGTAACCGAATAATTTTTTTTGAAATCTCAGATCCCTTCAAAGACTGCCTATGCTGATGCTGAGTGACTATCCCTGAGTAATTATCCTCTTCCTCCTCAATCATCACGCTGATAGCTTGTAAGAACATTTTTGGTTCTGGGCGCCACCACCAGTGCCTAAGGCCCAATTTTTCTGCCCCTGTCTAACAGGGGTGTGTAATTACAATTTTTGATGCAATACTTTGCAGCAGGGCTCGTTCCTGCGTTCCAACTAGAGTGTCTGTGAGGGGTTGCAGTGTTGTGGCACCAGCACCAGTGCCTAAGGCCCAATTTTTCTGCCCCTGTCTAACAGGGGCGTGTAATTACAATTTTTGATGCAATACTTTGCAGCAGGGCTCGTTCCTGCGTTCCAACTAGAGTGTCTGTGAGGGGTTGCAGTGTTGTGGCACCAGCACCAGTGCCTAAGGCCCAATTTTTCTGCCCCTGTCTAACAGGGGCGTGTAATTACAATTTTTGATGCAATACTTTGCAGCAGGGCTCGTTCCTGCGTTCCAACTAGAGTGTCTGTAAGGGGTTGCAGTGTTGTGGCACCAGCACCAGTGCCTAAGGCCTAATTTTTCAGCTCCTGTTCAACAGGGGCATGTAATTACAATTCTTGATCTAATATTTCACAGCAGGGCCCTGTGAGGGCTTACAGTGTTGTGGCCACAGCAACACCTAAGGCCCAAATTTCTGCTGAGTATATAGGGCAGGACCCTACTTTCAAACATCTAACTTACAAACGACTCCTACTTGCAAATGGAAGGAGACAACAGGAAGTGAGATGAAATCTACCCCTAGGAAGGGAAATTCTCTCCTGTAAGAGTTAATATGGGAAAACAATTTCTCCTTTCCACTGATGCTTTCCAATCCTTGTTCCACAAAAAACCCAAATTTTCAAAAAACATTTTTCATTGGGACAAAAAGTGAGGTGAAATCTTCTGAAGAGGAGGAAAGACAGCAAAACAAATGTCACAGGGGTGATAACCCTTCCCTATGTTTTCCAAAAAGCTTAAAAAAGATTTTTTGGCTGGAGCTAAACGCTTTAAAAATTTACCCGTTCAAAGTTACAAAGAGATTCTACTTAACAACAAACCTACAGTCCCTGTCTTGTTTGCACCGCCTGTATACTGCTGTTCAGAGTATATAGGGCCTTTCCTTATTTTAATTTGGGTGCGGGGTTCCCCTTAATATCCATACAAGACCCAAAGGGCCTGGTAATGGACTGGGGGGTACCCATGCCGTTTGTCTCACTGATTTTCATCCATATTGCCATGACCCGACATGACATTAAACCCGCAAGCAGTTTTAAATGAGATTTTTTCCTTTAAAAATGACATTTGGTGCAGGGACTGTTCTAAACACGGGAAACACGAGCCACTTTACAGGCCTACTATAGACACACCCCAGGTACGATATTTAAAGGAATATTTCACTTTTTTTTTTTTACTTTAAGCATCATTAAAATCACTGCTCCCGAAAAAACGGCCGTTTTTAAAAGTTTTTTTTGCATTGATACATGTCCCCTGGGGTAGGACCCGGGTCCCCAAAACCTTTTTAGGACAATACCATGCAAATTAGCCTTTAAAATTAGCACTTTTGATTTCGAACGTTCGAGTCCCATAGACGTCAATGGGGTTCTAACGTTCGTGCGAACTTTCGGTCCGTTCGCAGGTTCTGGTGCGAACCGAACCGGGGGGTGTTCGGCTCATCCCTACTCAATAACATGGCTAGCTGCAGAAAAAAAGGACAAGCATGCCCCACGGCCACGTGCTGAGGATGCACTGTGTCCACGACCAGCACTGTCGACTGTAGACACAGAGCCTGCTTGCCCTCTTTTAGTGGCCTTTGAGCATTTGCCTCTCCTTGGAGGCCTTCCGGACATGCTGTAAATTTTGTTTAGCAAAACCACACTACACTGTATTGTGTACTGTGTACACCACCAGAAGTGTAGTAGCAACTGCACTAGGGGTGCACGGTACTGTGTACACCAACGGAAGTGTAATAACAACTATGGGTGTACTGTATGTATTGTGTACTGAGTACACCACCAGAAAAGTTGTACCAACTGCACTATGGATGCACGGTACTGTGTACACCAACAGAAGTGTAATAACAACTATGGGTGTACTGTATGTATTGTGTACTATGTACACCACCATAAAAGTAGTAATAACTGCACTAGGGGTGCACGGTATTGTGTACACCACCAGAAGTCTAATAGCAACTATGGGTGTACTGTATGTATTGTGTACTGTGTACACCACCAGAAAAGTAGTAGCAACTGCACTATGGGTGCACGGTACTGTGTACACCACCCAAAGTCTAATAGCAGCTATGGTTGTACTGTATGTATTGTGTACTGTGTACACCACCAGAAAAGTAGTAGCAACTGCACTATGGGTGCACGGTACCGTGTACACCAACAGAAGTGTAATAACAACTATGGGTGCACTGTATGTATTGTGTACACCACCAGAAAAGTAGTAGCAACTGCTCTAGGGGTGCACGGTATTGTGTACACCACCAGAAGTCTAATAGCAACTATGGGTGCACTGTATGTATTGTGTACTGTGTACACCACCAGAAAAGTAGTAGCAACTGCAGTAGGGGGTGCACGGTATTGTGTACACCACCAGAAGTCTAATAGCAACTATGGGTGCACTGTATGTATTGTGTACTGTGTACACCACCAGAAAAGTAGTAGCAACTGCAGTAGGGGTGCTCGGTATTGTGTACACCACCAGAAGTCTAATAGCAACTATGGGTGCACTGTATGTATTGTGTACTGTGTACACCACCAGAAAAGTAGTAGCAACTGCACTAGGGGTGAATGGTATTGTGTACACTACCAGAAGTCTACAAGCAACTATGGGTGCACTGTATATATTGTGTACTGTGCACATCACCAGAAAAGTAGTAGCAACTGTACTATGGGTGTACCGTACTGTGTACACCAACAGAAGTGTAATAACAACTATGGGTGTACTGTATTGTGTACACCACCAGAAAAGTAGTAGCAACTGCACTATGGGTGCACGGTACTGTGTACACCGCCTGAAGTATATTAGAAAAAGTACACTAGGAATGGCCTGCAGTCAGATATAGGCTTGGCTACACTGGATGCAGTATATATATATATATATATATATATATATATATATATATATATATATATATATATATATACACATACAAGACTGGCTGTATGTGTGTGTGTGTGTGTATATATATATATATATATATATATATATATATATATATATATACACACACATGTATATAGGAGACTGTATATACAGTGGGGAAGCAAAGTATTCAGACCCCCTTAAATGTTTTCACTTTTTGTTATATTGCAGCCATTTATTGAAAAAGAAAAAACAAAATATCACATGGTCCTAAGTATTCAGACCCTTTGCTGTGACACTCATTTATTTAACTCAGGTGCTGTCCATTTCTTCTGATCGTCCTTGAGATGCTTCTACACCTTCATTTGAGTCCAGCTGTGTTTGATTATACTGATTGGACTTGATTAGGAAAGCCACACACCTGTCTGTATAAGACCTTACAGCTCACAGTGCATGTCAGAGCAAATGAGAATCATGAGGTCAAAGGAATTGCCTGAAGAGCTCAGAGACAGAATTGTGGCAAGGCACAGATCTGGTCAAGGTTACAAAAACATTTCTGCTGCACTTAAGGTTCTTAAGAGCACAGTGGCCTCCATAATCCTTAAATTGAAGACTTTTGGGATGACCAGAACCCTTCCTAGAGCTGGCCGTCCAGCCAAACTGAGCTATCGGGGGAAAAGAGCCTTGGTTTGAGAGGTAAAGAAGAACCCAAAGATCACTGTGGCTGAGCTCCAGAGATGCAGTCAGTAGATGGGAGAAAGTTGTAGAAAGTCAACCATTACTGCAGCCCTCTACCAGTCGGGGCTTTATGGCAGAGTGGCCCCACGGAAGCCCCTCCTCAGTGCAAGACACATGAAAGCCCGCATGACGTTTGCTAAAAAACATCTGAAGGACTCCAAGATGGTGAGAAATAAGATTCTCTGGTCTGATGAGACCAAGATAGAACTTTTTGTCCTTAATTCTAAGCGGTATGTGTAGAGAAAACCAGGCACTGCTCATTACCTGTCCAATACAGTCCCAACAGTGAAGCATGGTGGTGGCAGCATCATGCTGTGGCGGTGTTTTTCAGCTGCAGGGACAGGATGACTGGTTGCAATCGAGGGAAAGATGAATGCGGCCAAGTGCAGGGATATCCTGGACGAAAACCTTCTCCAGAGTGCTCAGGACCTCAGACTGGGCCGAAGGTTTACCTTCCAACAAGACAATGACCCTAAGCACACAGCTAAAATAACAAAGGAGTGGCTTCACAACAATTCTGTGTCTGTTCTTGAATGGCCCAGCCAGAGCCCTGACTTAAACCCAATTGAGCATCTCTGGAGAGACCTAAAAATGGCTGTCCACCAACTTTTTCCATCCAACCTGACAGAACTGGAGAGGATCTGCAAGGAGGAATGCCAGAGGATCCCCAAATCCAGGTGTGAAAAACTTGTTGCATCTTTCCCAAAAAGACTCATGGCTGTATTAGATCAAAAGGGTGCTTCTACTAAATACTGAGAAAAGGGTCTGAATACTTAGGACCATGTGATATTTCAATTTTTCTTTTTTAATAAATCTTCAAAAATGTCAACAATTCTGTGTTTTTCTGTCAATATGGGGTGCTGTGTGTACATTAATGAGGGAAAAAAAATGAATTAAATGATTTTAGCAAATGGCTGCAATATAACAACAAATTTAAGGGGGTCTGAATACTTTCTGTCCCCACTGTATATATTAAATACACTGCAGCTAACTGAATAACCTGCCTGCCTGAAATATATTAGAAAAAGTACACCAGGAATGGCCTGCAGTCAGCTATAGCTAAACTGGATGCAGTGGATATATATATACAAGACTGTGTGTGTGTGTGTGTGTGTGTGTGTGTATGTATATATATATGTATGTGTATATATATATATTAAATACACTGCAGCTAACTGAATAACCTGCCTGCCTGAAGTATATTAGAAAAAGTACACTAGGAATGGCCTGCAGTCAGATATAGCTAAACTGGATGCAGTGGATATATATACGAGACTGTCTGTATATATATATATATATATATATATATATATATATATATATATATATATATATAGTAAATACACTGCAGCTAACTGAATAACCTGCCTACTCAATCTAAATGACACTCTCTCTCCGTCCACGCCAACAACACACTACACAGGACCAACGTGCAGGCAGCCTTATAAAGTGTGGGGCGTGGACTTAGTCCCCCTGAGCCATGATTGGCCAATTATGTCTCTCTTAGCTGAGGGCACTGGGATTGGCCAAAGCATGCAGGTCATGGTGCATACTTTGGCCAATCATCATACAGCAATGCACTGCGCTCCCGCAGTACATAATGGGGCATTGCACAGCACTCGAATTTGGCGCAAACACCCCATAATGTTCGGTTTTCGACGAACAGGCGAACAGCCAATGTTGAACATAAAGCTCATCCCTAATGATAAACATATCACGTCACATAAAAATGTTTATATATAAAAACTGCAATATATCTGATGGATAAATTAGGTCTTGGGGTTTTTTCTTCTTCCTGCACTCTGTAAAGTTGGAAAAACTTTATTGAACATTAAAAGACAACAATAATTATAACGAATGAATCTCTTGTGTCAGATCTTCTCCTAGAACTGATATTCTTAAGCTTCAAGGGTTTCTTTTCATCTTGAAGGTCTAGAAATATTACATGTCTCTTCTTTTGGTGACTTACAAGTCAAATCCTGAAACAGAATGCAATATCATTAATTTGAATTTACTAATGCAAAATATACCTTCATTTACTTATTAATTTTACATGCCACAATCCTAATATTTAAGTGTTCTTGCATAGCAAGACCACTTACTGTTATCTCACATATATATTATTCTTATTATAGCCAAATTTACCACCCTAACTCCTCCCACAGTTTTTACACTACATAGACAGTAATATACCGAAACGTGGGGATTGTTCCCGATTGGTGAGCTATTACTTTGTGGAACGTTTCGCCGAATGGTTCACGAAATATCATCGTTTTTGCAGCAAAATTGGTCCCATAGGAATGAATGGCGAAATGTTCAAAACTAGAGTGGGAGGTGACAAAAGCTGACAACCCCATGATCAGCTAAAACATTATGACCACCCCATGATCAGCCAAAACATTATGACCCCCATGATCAGCCAAAACATTATGACCACCCCATGATCAGCCAAAACATTTTGACCCCCCCATGATCAGCCAAAACATTATGACCACCCCATGATCAGCCAAAACATTATGACCAGCCAAAACATTATGACCACCCCATGATCAGCCAAATAATTTATGACCACCCCATTATCAGCCAAAACATTATGACCACAACATGATCAGCCAAAATATTATGACCACCCCATTATCAGCCAAAACATTATGACCACCCCATGAACAAAAAATAATAATTAAAAAAAAATTATTTTTGAAAAAAAAATCATTTTTGAAAAAAATGTTCAGCTCTTTCAGCTAATGATGGGACTTATTCAACTTTTTTACTACTATTTATACTTTTTAAAATATTATTATTATTATTAAAATATTAAGCTTTTTAACATTTTTCACAGTTACTCCAACCACACAACAGTTACTCAAGCCACTCCACCCAGTTACTCCGCCCACTCCACTTGTAGACTAGGTGGAGGCAAGAAAACTTCACACAATTTCCCCAGAAATTGTAGCTTTTCTAGTTTACTATGACATGAAAGATATATTTTAGTAATAACATTTCTAATTACCTTACTTTGCTCTATTTCCCTTAAACTGGCCTATACTCCTTATGCTATTATTCTGTATATTTTAAATATAACAGGACGCAATTTCTCCTTTTTGTCATGATTTGACACCTCGTTTTCACAAACAAAGAAAGGTTTCAAATCAACCCAGAAGACTGAAGTCCATTCACTTCTCCTCTTTAAGATTTAGAGTCATGCATTCTGTACTGTCATTTTTGGCATCTTCCAATTCAACATTTTCTGTAGAATTTTTGCTGAATAGCATAACCATCCTTTGGGTAACACATAGGAAGACCTGTTGAACAACTCTTAATATTAACAAATACTGGCTCAAAGCCTCTCTCAGCACTTGTTCTAAAAATACAATTTACAGGCTTACTGCATACATTTGTACAAGCATCATGTTCTGTTACCAAATCTACCTGTATAGATTTAAATTGTAAAGTTTTAAAAAATGGGCAATATTTGTCATATAATTCTCCTGAATTCTATCTAGAAGAAGTTTATTGTTTTTTTTTATAGTTCAGCAAGTTCTTTTGGGATACTTAATTCACCATTATAGTTCATTTTTGTCCCATCACATTGTCACATCATAGTAGCTTTTATCTTTTCTTTCCCCTTTTTATCCCCCCCCCCCCCCATTTAATCTTTGTTCAATTTTTGTTTCCCTTACACTTCGCTTTCTCCAAGAGTTACGTTCTCTTACATAATAAAATGGATAAATCATCAAGAAGTGAAGGCATATTATACTAAAAGACAGTAAGATGAGTGATAGAGACCAAAGGGATCAAAAGACTTCTTCCATCCCACTCACTTCACCTATTTCCAGTGTTATAAACCAAGCATTGCCCCTTAATCCCTCCCCTCTTTCCTACCCCTCCCATTAATTTATCACTCTATAGGGGGGAACCCATTTTTTCCAACCATCTCCTCCACATCGCATCAAATTCCTTAAGGTTGCCTCTTTTTGTATACACTGCTCTTTCTTTACATATAGTCTCATTTATTTCCCAAATCCAATCTCTCGCTGTAGGGGTTGTTCTAGACTGCCATCTAGTTGCGATAATTTTTCTGGCTTGGAACACCTTAATATTGCAATTGTGGTACTCTGCCTCTCCCCCCCGCTCCTTCCTGTACCCCAATATGCATACCACAGCATCCATTTTCAGTGTTATTTCAAATATATCACTTCTGGTTTTAAGCACTTCCTCCCAGTACCGATAAAGTTTAGGACACCTCCACACCATGTGTATAAGATCACCGGTTCCCTGACATCTGGGGCATTTGTCGTCTAATCTTCTGCCAAACTTAAACAACCTCTTAGGAGTATAATAAGCTCTATCAACATCAGGTGGGTTATCTTTTGCGGGGGTGAGACCTATAACCTCGGGCCCATTTCTAGGATTCTTTTCCACTGCTCCTGTGTTATTATCCCTATATCCTCTTCCCATCTTTTTTTCTCTTTGCGGAGTTTCCCCTCAGCATTAGCTTCTTTGCTTATCTGTCCATATAATTCAGATATAAGTCCCTTAGTGGAGCCTATCTGGAGTATACTATGAAAAAGGGGCATTTTGTTCCATACTAGTGGCTGTTTCCTAAATTGGGCTTCAAAGGCATGCCTCAGCTGTAAGTAAGTATAAAATGAGCGTTGCGATATATTAAACTCTCGTCTCAAATCTGACAATTTTTTAAAAATATTACCTAAATACAATTGACTCAGCCTTTTGATGCCATGTATTTCCCATTCTCTTACTTTTCCTATCGAGAGGGTTTCCCGCAGATTGTAGTTATTCCATAGGGGAGTGTATTCAGTTATCCCATTATATCCCATCTGTTTTTTAACAGTTTTCCATATTTTAGTTATCATTTTTAATGTTGAAGACCTATAGCCAAAGGAATCCGCCTCTAGTGCTTCAATAATTGTATTATGTGGAGCGCCAGTTAGCACAATTCTCCCATTGGGGGTACCTCCACCTGGAACGTCACATCCCATTAGGTGCTGCAGCTGTGACGACAGATAGTAACGCTCAGGATGAGGTAATGCCAGACCTCCTTCCCCCACTGGTAGTTGTAGCGTTCAAAGTCGGATCCTGGCTTGTCCCCTTTCCATATTAGTTTCCTAAAAAAAGGGACTCAATTTTGTTGAACCATTTCTTACAAATCCAGATCAGGGAGTTATGCAGCAGGTACATCCAGATCATCTTTATAAGGCTGCATCTGCCTGCCACCGATAATGCCTATTTTTTGTTTAAATTTAGCCAGCAGTGGTATAAGGTTTTTACATATAAATTGATTAGGGTTTTTCGTCAGGGCTATCCCCAAATATTTCAATGTATTCACTACTACCAACTGAGGCATTCCTGGTATTATTAACTCAGTAGTGGAATCCAGTGGTAGGAGTTCAGATTTCACCCAGTTTATCTCTAACCCTGAAAAGCTTTCAAATTTCTCGACTAAGCTTATCGCTTTTGTCAGTGATTGCCCCATGTCTCCCAGGTAGAGAAGGATATCGTCTGCGTATAGCGCTATTCTTTCATCTCCCGACTTTCTCTGAAACCCAGTTATTTAAGAGCTTGATCTTATAGAAATGGCAAGAGGTTCCATTGCTAGGGCGAAGAGCAGGGGTGACAAGGGGCATCCCTGTCTCGTCCCCCTCTCAAGCACAATCTTATCCGAGAGTTTGTTATTAATTCTAAGCCTAGCACTGGGCCTATGGTACAGCATCTTTATCCACCCAATAAAGGAGGGGCCAAATCCAAATTTCCCCAAGACCCTCCAGATGTATCCCCACTCCACGCTGTCAAAAGCTTTTGTCACATCAAGTGACAGCACGGCTCTTGAACCTACATTCTCCGTTGGAGTCTGTATATTCAAGAATGTCCTTCTGATGTTCATACTTGTAGATCTATTAGCTATAAATCCTGCCTGATCTGGGTGGATCAGTTTTGAAATGAATCTGTTCAGCCTAGTTGCCAGAACCTTGGCTAGAATTTTAGCATCTGAGCATAAAAGAGAAATTGGTCTATATGCCGCTATGTCCAGGGGGTCCTTCCCTTCTTTTTGTATAAGTATAATGGTTGCTTCTAGCATTGAAGCGGGCAGTCTTCCCTCCCTGGGCGCTCCCCCCAATGCTTTTAGGAGCTCCGGGAGTAATATTTCTCCATAATATTTATATGCCTCAGTCGGAAGACCATCTGGACCCGGGGACTTTTGATTAGCTGTACTTATTACTGCCTGTTGAAGTTCTACTAAAGTTATTGGGGATTACAACTCTTCTCTTTCCTCTTGCGTAATGTTCGGGATTTTCAAGTTGTCTAGGAAGTCTTCCATTACGCCCTCTACCCCCACCTTTTGGGCTGAATAAAGATTTTTATAATAAGCCCTAAATATCTGCAATATTTTTGTGGTGTCAGATGATAAAATCTCTCCTCCTGGGGACCTGATAGCAGAGATAGTGGAAGGTGGGGAGTTGGACTTCACCAGCTGCGCTAACATCTTTCCCACACTTTCGCCCTCTGCGAAGGAAGACTGCTGCAGGAAGAGTCATCTGGTCTCAACCTTCCGCATAATCGTAATCTTATAGTCTTGTTGTTTATCCAACCATATTTTTTCCCTTTCAGATGATGGATCTGTTACATAGTTATTCTCGGCCTCTAGTACCTCTCTTCGAATGTTTTCTTCTCATATCTTAGTCTCCTTATTAAATTTAGCTACCTGCTGGATCAGAACCCCTCTAAGGTATGCCTTCAGGGTATCCCACAAAATCCCAGCCGTTGCTGTACCTTCATTACATACTATACATTCTCTCAATTGAGGCAGAACTCTGTCTCTTTTTTTAATTAATTCAAACCAATATGGGTTTATTTTCCACTCCCTCTGGGCCCTTTCTCCCCCTAATTTCAATGTAAGGATTATTGGAAAGTGATCTGATATTCCTCTTGGCATATATACAATCTTCTCTGTAATCTGGAGTGCTCTATCGTTACCTAGAAGAAGTTTTAGTGATAGATCAGGTGTCTGAATTATGATCTTACTAGATCTCACAATCTTTTCTGTTACTTTGACTGCAAAATAAACACTTAACAATCTCTTAATATGTGTGTCAAAGGTTTTTTCCATATTTGTCAAACCTCTGGAGAAAAAGCCTCTTATTTTCCAATCACTTTCTTTTAATTGAGACAAAGTCACTGCAATCGAATTCTCGGACACATCAGTATGCAATACAACAGGAATTGACAAACCAACTTCAATTGTATTCAATGAAGGAGCATTCTGTAGATCCCTTTTCAACATTTCAAAGGAATCTGTCTGGGTTTGACCCCATTGATCAAACACAACATCTTTTTGTCTCAAAAAATCAAATAATGGTTTAACTTTATCATCACATTTCTGTAAAAACTCTTTGCAACGATTTACGTCGCTCAAAAATTAATATAATAACTTGTAAGATGTTGGAATTGGAATAGCATAAACATTTCTAACTTTTTCCTGTAATAACTGTCTCTGTCCATGACTAATTTGCATATAAAGGAATGTAACCTGACTTTTCATCAACTGAACTGACTCTGTTTTCAGTTTCAGCTCTGCTGTTTGTAACAGAGTAAATCATTTAGACAAAAGAGTGACATGTTCCTCTATACTCTGCGTAGACAAAAACTTTTCCACATGCTGGAAAATACATTCTGGTCTAGAGAATTTTGATAATACTTTCTTTAAACACTCGTGCACTATACCATCACTAATGTCCAATCCTAGAATAATTCTAGTGAATGCATAGGTTTCTTTATTAAAGCTGAAGGCAAGTTTACATTGACGGCTTTTAGCTAATGATACAGAAAAATGACTATTGGCGATTTCCAGTACAGAAAATACTTTGGCCTTGGCATCCAGGTGTGACATTAAATTTAAATTAGGAACAATAGGTTTGTTATTTGTGATGCATTTATTCAGTGATCCTAAATCAACTGATAAAGAATACGAATCATCAGCATTCTTGATAGGCCAAATACAATTATTTACCACTGATTGTGCTTTCTTTAATATTCCTTGTTGTAAAAAATTCTTGTTCAATGTCAGAAACTGGACCTATTGATTCTTGTGGCAACTTATTTTGAATTTGGGGTTCAGGTTCTTTTCCCTCAATTTCTATTTCAATATCTTTAAGCAAACCTCTATCAATTTTGGTCGGATCAAACCAATTGTTCAAATACGAGATTGGTTCCTGTATGTGGCCAATTATAATCTGAAGACATGTCAGCTGCTGTACAAAAATTTTCAACATTAATGTACATGAAGGAATCTCTTAACATAGATTTGGGCCTAGATGAATCTTTCCATAGAGTAGAATTACCTAAATCAATAATCCAATTTAGTTTACTAATCACATCCATGCCTAAAATATTCTCTTTATTTTGTCAACACCAAATATCTATCTTAGTTTTCAAAAGTCCTAGAATTTCAAAATACACAACAGAAACTTTAGTTGCAACTGTATTTTCTTTTCCATTGAAACCAATTAAATTACATTTTGGAGAATTAATATTCACAGGTAATTTGTGTTTAGTTAAACTGAGTTCAGCTCCTAAATCTATTAACCATTTAGTTTTCCTAGCATTTAATAAACCATGTACCCATGGCCTTCCACCTTCATCTATTAAAATTGGAGCAACATAATTTAATGTTGGAGGATTCTCAGAAACTTTTTTTAATCCTGATTTTGGCAACGGAAGTAATCCATCTCTCTCATTGACAGCATTGTTTGTCATATTGATTGAACTGCCGTTAACAGTCAGAGTACTGATCTGTTTGACTTTTGAAGAATAAGGCAAATCAATCAACCTATTGTTTGGACAAGGATGAATAAATTGCTCAGAAATGTCCTCATTTTCTAATTCCAAAGTTTTTCTTTGTGAATCTAATTTATATTTTAAACATTCTTTATGTACATGGCCATATTTCTTACAATGTAAGCAAATAACATTTCCTGTCTGCTCTAAAAACTTTGGTTCTGCCTGTGACATGTATCTCACCATATATGGGTGTGGCCATACATGTGGCAACTCTCTGATCGCCATTTTGCTTTTGTCTGTCTAAACTTTGTGTGCAAACTGCATCTTTATTCATTCATTTTGTTTTAAGCAAAACTTCATGATCCTGTCATCAATCACTATAGACTGCATATCTGGTACAAAATACTTCTGTTTAGAGTCTGCACTATCATTAATCTCTGAACTCTTGCTTGACTGTGCTTTAGAATTTACACAAATCCTTTTTACATTATTCTGTAATTCAGACAACTGAAAATTTTTTATTTGAATTGCACTTTGCAAATCATCTATTTGCTAAGTCAAAATCTGACAATTAGCACATACACTGTTATCCTGCTGAGTCTTTGTTTTCCTTTTTGTACAAACAACATTCCTTTTAGGAATTCCTAATATCATTGTCATAAACTTTAACTAACTTTATCAAATTCCTAACCTGTTTGCTGAATTTCTTAAAGCGGGAGTCCGGCGACCAATCTTTTTTTTTTTTTTTTTTTTTTAGGTCATTGAGACACTTTGCAAACCCCAAAATAATACTCACAGTTTGGGTGTAATATTTCCGCCTCTGTCTGTTTTCATACTGAAGAATAACTTAAATGTGATTCTGGCTGTTTCCATCTTGCTTGTGGGCATATAAAGCCCACAAGCATTGATTTCCTGGATGCGGTGAATGCTGTTCATTCACAGCTTGTTCACACGTATGATCATTGTTTCCGCACTGAATCTTGGGAAGCCTGACACTAAGCTCCCAAGAGAAAGTGCAGCTCCAGGGAAAGGCAATAAACACGCCTACTCCCATGGGAGGAGAGACAGGAAGTGCCACAATAAAGTAGAATATAAAGGTAATTACAGCGATAAAACAAATTTTTGTGCTGCATTTGAACATCTATGCAATTAACTGAAGGGGGTAAGATTAAGTTAAAAATTTGAGTGGAACCCCGCTTTAAAAGTAAATTTTGATTTTTGTATCTTAATATTAGCCTGTAAGCATTCATTGAACATGTAACACCATAATTCATCATCTTTAACACATTTTGACAGATTTTTGAATTCTAATTTACTCTCACTAGATAATTCATCAATAAAACTCATTACCAATTTAGAACAGACTTCCTTCATGTAACACGCGTTCCCTCTCTTCCCGGGAAATTACGTCATCAAGAAACCTCTCACCAATTATGATCATTCTATGATTCCTGGTTCATTCAATGATGTCGAAAGTACATTTGCTGTTTATATTTCTCCTGGAAGCTTGACTGCATAATCAATGCTTGTCTTCCTTATATTCCCTCTTTTCAAGCGGAAGGAGAAATGATTCAAAAATGTTCGCTATTCGGACAAAATGAAACTGGCTAAGGCTCGCCACTGTTAAAATACCATTTTTATGATATTAATTAGGGATGAGCTCGATGTTTGGGTCGAACATAAGTTCAACTCGAACATCGGGTGCTCGCCCATTTGCCGAAGAACAAACATTTTGGGACATTCACAGGAAATTTGAGTGCCCGCAGAATGCCCCATAGTGCACTGCGAGATCGCAGTGCATTGCTGTATGATGATTTTCCAAAGCATGCACCTGACCTGCATGCTTTGGCCAATCCCAGCGCACTCTGCTAAGAGAGCCATAATTGGCCAAAGGCTGGGTGCCTTTGGCCAATCAAGGCTCAGGGGGTCCACGCCCCACACTATATAAGGCTGCCTACACGGCGGCCCTGTGTAGTTTTGTTGGCGTGGACGGAGAGGTAGTATGATTTAGATTAAGCAGGCAGGTTATTCAGTTAGCGGCAGTGTATTTGATATGCATTCCAGGATAGATAGATAGATAGATAGATAGATAGATAGATAGATAGATAGATAGATAGATAGATAGATAGATAGATAGATAGATACAGACAGTCTAGTGTGTGTATATATACAGGGGGTCCCCTAGTTACAAACATCCGACTTACAAACGACTCCTACTTACAAACGGAGGGAGACAACAGGAAGTGAGAGGAAATCTACCCCTAGGAAGGGAAATTCACTCTTGTAAGAGCTATTATGGGGAAAAGGTACCTCCACTGATGCTTTATCACCAAGGCTTGTTTCCACAACAACCCAAAATTTTCAAAATCCAATTGTCATTGGGACAGAAAGTGAGGTGAAATCTTCTGAACAGGGGCACACACAGAAAAACAAATGTTACAGGGGTGTTAACCCTTCCCTATGCTATCCAAAAAGCTTAAAAATAGTTTTTTTGGTTGGAGCTACCCTTAAAAAATGTACCTGTTCCGACTTACAGATTCAACTTAAGAACAAACCTACAGTCCCTAACTTGTTTGTAACCTACAGTGCATCTACAGTGCATTCAGTGGTGTACTATTTCTAATATACTTCAGGCAGTGTATTAATATAATTTATATATATATATATATATATATACAGTATATATATATATATATATATATATATATATATATATATATATATATATATATATATATATATATATCCTGCAGTATCCATGGTATACTGTTTCTACTACTTTTTTCTGGTGGTGTACACAGTACACAATACAGTGCAGCCGTAGTGCCATTGCTACAACTTTTTTGGTGGTGTACACAGTACACAATACAGTGCAGCCATAGTGCAGTTGCTACTACTTTTCTGGTGGTATACACAGTACACAATACAGTGCAGCTATAGTGCAGTTGCTACTACACTTCTGGTGGTATACACAGTACACAATACAGTGCAGCCGTAGTGCCATTGCTACTACTTTTTTGGTGGTGTACACAGTACAGTACACAATACAGTGCAGCCGTAGTGCCATTGCTACAACTTTTTCGGTGGTGTACACAGTACACAACACAGTGCAGCCGCAGTACAGTTGCTACTACATTTCTGGTGGTGTATACAGTACACAATACAGTGCAGCTGTAGTGCAGTTGCTACTACACTTCTGGTGGTGTACACAGTAACCAATACAGTGCAGCCATAGTGTAGTTGCTACTACTTTTCTGTTGGTGTACACAGTACACAATACAGTGCAGCCGTAGTACAGTTGATACTACTTTTCTGGTGGTGTACACAATACAGTGTAGTGTAGTGTTGCAAAACAAAATCCCCATCATGTCCGGAAGCCCACCAAGGAGAGGCAGATGCTCACAGGCCACTAAAAGAGGGCAGGCAGGCTCTGTGTCTACAGTCAACAGTGCTGGTCATGGACATGGGGCATCCTCTGCAGGTGGCCATGGGGCACGCTTGTCCTTTTTTTCTGCTGCCGGGGCAGGGGCAGAAAAATTGGGCCTTTGGTGGTGGTGGTGCCACAACACTGTAACCCCTCACAGATACTCGTGATGTGTACCGGAACGGGCCCTGCTATGAAATATTATATCAAAAATTGTAATTACACGCCCCTGTTAAACAGGGACAGAAAAATTGGGCCTTAGGCAGTGGTGGTGGTGCCCTAAACCAAAAATATTGTTGGAAGCTATCATCAAGATTGAGGAGGAATAGGATAGTCACTCAGCATAGGCAGTCTTCACGGGATTCCACATCCATAGAAAAAATAAATCTGTTACATTAGCATCAGGTGCTTGATAGCTGCTGATCCAAGACTGATTCATTTTTATGAATATGAACCTATCAGACCACGGAGTCTGTGGACAGGCGCACTCTATGATTCGTTACAAACCCTCCAGCAGCACTGAATGTGCGATCAGAAAGAACGCTGGATGCAGGACAGGCCAGTAGCTCAATTGCATATTGAGCTAGTTCTGGCCAGTGGTCCATCCTCAAGATCTAGTAACCCAGTGGATGCTCTGTTGGAAAGGTCTCCAAGTCTGCTCTTGCCCCCACATATTCCTGCACCATGTAATGCAGACGCTGGCGATGGTTGCTTGAACCGATCAGACCTTGGCGCTGAGGACTGAAAAATTGTCTAAAGGCATTTGTCAGCCGGCCATCTTCTACACCGCTCTTCCTCTGACAGAATGAAGCCTCAGCAACATGTTGTCCGCACCAGGAAATTGTAACCTCCCAGGGTCTGGAAATGCATTGCACAAATCTTTCTTCAAGGCCTCCTGAAGATGTTTCATCCTCTGCTCCCTCTGCAAAGCCAGGATGAGTTCTGCAACCTTCCCCTTGTAACGTGGATCAAGAAGGGTTGCCAGCCAGTAATGATCCCTCTCCTTGATACCACGAATCCTAGGGTCCTTTCGCAGGCTTTGCAGACTCAGGGAGGCCATGCAGCGTAAGTTTGCAGAGGCATTCGATTGAGTCCTCTGGGTTACTAAGGATCACATGATCCATAACAACCTCCTTCCAGCCACATACAACTCCTTGGGTTTCTGGGGACTGAAAACCATCCCTTAAAGACTGCTGCTGAGTGTTATCCTCCATGTCCATGCTGACACAATTCTCCTCCTCCTCTTCTTCCTGTGCGTTTGGTGGGCCCACAGGAATACTATCTGGATAAAGGGGCCTTGAGAGGTAATTAAGTCCTCCTCTTCCTACCGCTGTTCTGCCTCAAGTGCCCTGTCCATTATTCCATGAAGCGTGTACTCCAACAGGAAGACAAGAGGGACAGTATCACTGATGCATGCATTGTCACTGCTCACCATCCTTGTGGCCTCCTCAAATGGTGACAGGACAGTGCATGCATCCTTGATTAGTAGCCACTGGTGTGGTGAAAAAAAGCCAAGCTCTCCTGACCCTGTCCTGGTGCCATACTCACACAGGTACTCATTGATGGCCCAGCTGCGTGTGCATCTGCTGGAGCATTGCCAACGTTGAGTTCCACCTGGTGGGCATGTCGCAAATGAGGCGGTTGGTGGGCAGGTTGCATTCCCTTTGAATGTCAGCCAGCCGAGCACTGGCATTGTATGACCGGCGGAAATGACCACAGACTTTTCTGGCCTGCCTCAGGAGATCTTGTAAGCCTGGGTACCTGCTCAAGAACCGCTGCACCACCAAATTCAGGATGTGTGCTAAACATGGAACATGGGTCAAGTGTCCCTGTTGGAGGGTGGAGAGAAGGTTGGAGCCATTGTCGCACACAACCATTCCTGGCTGAAGCTGGCGTGGTGTCAACCACCTCTGAGCCTGTGTCATGGTTATGCAATAGAGTTTGTCGATCAGCATACCTGTCTCCATGTGTTCATCTCTAGAGACCAGCTGACCCTCACCTGACTGCTTTTGTAACCTCTCCTCTAAGCATGGCCCCACCCCAGGCCCTATCAGGGAACCCTATATTAACCTGTGCACTGCAAGCCAGCAGTGCTGATCAACCATTGTGTGTTAGCCTCTGTGTGTACTTGCTGTGTTTCCTACATCTGATTCCTGTTACCGACTTTGGCCTGTTCTTAACTATTCCTGTCTGCTCGTGACCCTGACCTTTGGCGTGTTTCCGACCATCCCCATTTGCCTGTGACCCTGAACCTTGGCGTGTACTCTGTTGTCCTTGTCTGCTTGTGGCCCCGACCTTGGCTTGTCCCTTACTTTCCTTGTTGTTCCAGCCTGCTGCCTCCTTCTTCTTCTCCTGTAGTCTACTGTGAGCGTGAGCTGTGAGACCCTGGGGGCCGCGACCTGGAGCCAGACTGTAGCGCAGTCCATCCTTAACATTAAAGGCTCTGGTGAACACCTGCTGGCTCTTAGACTCCGCGCCCTGGGGAATCTATGCTCTAGCTCCCAGTGGGATCTGTGTCAGTGATCCAGTAGACCTTCTTCCTGAAACCTCCCAGGGTTTAATCCGCAGCAGTCAGCCGTAGGGTCCACTACCTTGCGGTGCACTCCTGATCCCAACGGTGTGCATCTGTCACCCAGCCTCTAGGTGACCTGACAGCCTGGCCTTGCAGAGCTGACAGAATCTCTGCCCCAGTGTGGCTCCTGTCCCCTAAGCAGACCAACTCAAGCACCGCATGGCATCTTTTTGCCTGAGTGCTTGCGTAGCCCCTTGAACGCTTATGGAGCACCGCTGGTTCAGAGGACAAATTTGCAGAAGAGGCCATAGAGGAAGAAGAGGAGGGGGTGGAGGAGAGAGCTGTGGCAGAATCACCACTAGCATTTTGGAGGCGTGGTGGTGGAACAAGCTCCAACAATACTGAACCCTGTCCTGCATCCTTCCCAGCTGCCAGCAGAGTTACCCAGTGCACCGTGAAGGAAAGGTAACATTCCTGCCCATGCCTGCTAGACCATGAGTCAGCAGTAATATACACCTTACTGCTGACCGCCCTGTCCAATGAGACCAAAACATTGCCTTCCACATGCCAGTAGAGAGCCGGAATGGCCTTCTGTGAAAAAAATGGCGTTTTGGAACCTGCCACTGAGGTACAGCACATTCCACAAATTCACGAAAGGGGGCAGAGTCTACCAGCTGAAAAGGCAGCAGTTGCAGTGCTAGCAATTTGGCCAAGCTAGCATTCAGACGCTGAGCATGTGGATGGCTGTGACCAAATTTCTTTTTACGGTTTAGCAACTGGGGTAGGGACATTTGCCTGCTAAAATCAGATGGTGGTGTACTGCTAGCAGATTGGCTGCAAGTACTTGGGGCACCTATTGCTATACCTTCATTCCTCTCAGTGCAGGTTTTTGAGAGGACTGGAGGTATAGTGGGGTTGGAGATCCCAGATGAGGAGCAAGGAGAAGTCCGCCTTTTTCTTTAATGTGGGTCTTTCAAGTGCTGTTGCCAACGGAATTGTTGCCTTATGAGTTTATGTGAAATCTTCATTAATAGCTGTAAAATATTGTAATTATGAATATATTTAATTTAGCTTGTATCTATGTAGGGCAGAACATATTATCTTCACAGAAATCTCTGGTAAACCAGACAAGTCGGTGCCTATGCTTGTGTATACAAACAATGGGATCCAAACCTCATCTGTGCTGCTGATCCAAAGTGCAGCAGCTGCCACAAGCTGGGAGTGATTGGACAGAGCTAGGATTGAGTGTTTTATGGTGCATCTCTGCTATGAGTGCTGCTGTTGTTGCTGACGGTGTGATGACCCCTAGTGGATGCTGATAGAAGTTCCCACAGTCTGTTTAAAGTTTGCCTGCTAGCTGTGATCCTCTGTAGTGGGGGATCATGGCCATTCGGTAAGAAGTAACCCCCTCTATTCCCGGTGGTGGATCTTCTTTGGTGGTCACGGATCAATCATTATTTATCACTTGGACTTTTCTTTGATTATTTATGGGCGATTTGGAGTCACTATTTTATTTCAATTACCAGTATTTTTTTCTTTTTCACTTGATGGGACACTTTTGTGGATTTTATGCAGTTGTCACCTGCATTTATCCTCTTTTACACATATTATAATATTTTTTACTTATGTCATGTATGTAAAATTACATATTTAATTAGCGCAATTCCTTTATTTTTCTATGTCCAACTTCACAATTGATGTTTATTGTTGGGATTGCTGCTTTTTACATTATTAATTGTTCACATATTCTATAGCGCAGTTTTTATTTCTGTTTTTTCTGAACTCTTCTGCATGTTCTGGCTCAATAACTCAGCCAGCAGCAGAGAAATAGGACAAGTGTGCCCCATGGCCACCTGCAGAGGATGCACCATGTCCACGACCAGCACTGTTGACTGTAGACACAGAGCCTGCTTGCCCTCTTTTAGTGGCCTGTGAGCGTCTGCCTCTCCTTGGTGGCCTTCCAGACTGCATTGTGTACTGTGTGCACCACCAGAAAAGTAGTAGCAACTGCACTACTGCTGCTCTGTATTGTGTACTGTGTACACCACCCGAAAAGTAGTAGCAACTGCAATACGGCTGCACTGTATTGCAGTTACAATTTTTGATCTAATATTTCACAGCAGAGCCCGTTCCTGCGCCCACCAAGAGTATCTATGAGGGGTTATAGTGTTCTGCTACCACCAACACCTAAGGCCCAATTTTCTACAGAGTATATAGGGCAGGCCGTATAGTATACAGTATCTCACAAAAGTGAGTACACCCCTCACATTTTTGTAAATATTTTATTCTATCTTTTCATGTGACAACAATGAAGAAATGACACTTTGCTACAATGTAAAGTAGTGAGTGTACAGCTTGTATAACAGTGTAAATTTGCTGTCCCCTCAAAATAACTCAACACACAGCCATTAATGTCTAAACCATTAGCAACAAAAGTGAGTACACCCCTAAGTGAAAACGTACAAATTGGGCCCAAAGTGACAATATTTAGTGTGGCCACCATTATTTTCCAGCACTGCCTTAACCCTCTTGGGCATGGAGTTCACCAGAGCTTCACAGGTTGCCACTGGATTCCTCTTCCACTCCTCCATGATGACATCATGGAGCTGGTGGATATTAGAGACCTTGCGCCCCTCCACCTTCCGTTTGAGGATGCCCCACAGATGCTCAATAGGGTTTAGGTCTGGAGACATGCTTGGCCAGTCCATCACCTTTACCCTCAGCTTCTTTAGCAAGACAGTGGTCATCTTGGAGGTGTGTTTGGGGTCGTTATCATGTTGGAATACTGCCCTGCGGCCCAGTCTCCAAAGGGAGGGGATCATGCTCTGCTTCAGTATGTCACAGTACATATTGGCATTCATGATTTCCTCAATGAACTGTAGCTCCCCAGTGCAGCATTCATGCAGCCCCAAACCATGACACTCCCACCACCATGCTTGACTGTAGGCAAGACACACTTGTCTTTCTACTCCTCACCTGGTTGCCGCCACACACGCTTGACACCATCTGAACCAAATAAGTTTATCTTGGTCTCATTGGACCACACAACATGGTTCCAGTAATCTATGTCTGCTTGTCTTCAGCAAACTGTTTGTGGGCTTTCTTGTGCATCATCTTTAGAAGGGGCTTCCTTCTGGGATGACAGTCATGCAGACCGATTGGATGCAGTGTGCGGCGTATGGTCTGAGCACTGACAGGCTGACCCCCCACACCTTCAACCTCTGCAGCAATGCTGGCAGCACTCATAAGTCTATTTCCCAAAGACAACCTCTGGATAGGACGCTGGGCACATGCACTCAACTTCTTTGGTTGACCATGGCGAGGCCTGTTCTGAAGTGGAACATGTCCTGTTAAACCGTTGTATGGTCTTGGCCACCGTGCTGCAGCTCAGTTTCAGGGTCTTGGTAATCTTCTTATACCCTAGGCCATCTTTATGTAGAACAACAATTATTTTTTTCAGATCCTCAGAGCGTTCTTTGCCATGAGGTGCCATGTTGAACTTCCAGTGAGAAGTATGAGAGAGTGAGAGCGATAACACCAAATTTAACACACCTGCTCCCCATTCACACCTGAGATCTTGTTACACTAACGAGTCACATGACACCGGGGAGGGAAAATGGCTAATTGGGCCCAATTTGGACATTTTCACTTGGGGGTGTACTCACTTTTGTTGCCAGCGGTTTAGACAATAATGGCTGTGTGTTGACTTATTTTGAGGGGACAGCAAATTTACACTGTTATACAAGCTGTACACTCACTACTTTACATTGTAGCAAAGTGTAATTTCTTCATTGTTATCACATGAAAAGATAGAATTAAAAATTTACAAAAATGTGGGGGGTGTACTCACTTTTGTGAGATACTGTATATAATTCTGTTCAGAGTGCCTGGGGGCCCTCCACACCATTTTTAAAAAAAATTTGGGTGCAGGGTTCCCCTTAATATCCATACCAGACCCAAAGAGCCTGGTAATGGGCTGGAGGGGGGGCCCATGCCGTTTTTCTCAATGACTTTTATCTATCTTGCTGAGACCCGACAATTAATTACAGCCGCAAGCAGTTTTGAATGACTTTTTTTCCTTTTAGAAATGTCATTTTGCAGTAGTATTGTTCTAAACATGGGAAAACTGCGCCACTTTACAGGCATACTATAGACACCCCCCAGGCACGATATTTAAAGGAATATTTCATTTTTATTGTTTCACTTTAACCACTTCACTACCCGGCCATAGTAAAATGATGTCCACAGATGGGATCTCCCATCCTGGGTGGACGTCATATGACGGCCTGGGCTTCCCGGCCGTCTAGGTGGCGCGCGCGCGCTCGCCGCATTGCTCGGGACCCGGTGCGTGTGCCCGGCGGCCGCGATGCCCATTAACCGGGCCGGACCGTGGATCTGTGTGTGTAAACACACAGATCCACGTCCTGTCAGTTGAGAGGAGACCGATCTGTGTTCCCAGTACAGAGGAACACCGATCGGTTTCCTCCCCTTGTGTGTCCCCTCCCCCTACAGTTATAATCACTCCCCTAGGAAACATTTAACCCCTCGTCTCCCCCTAGTGGTTAACCTCTTCCCTGCCTGTCACATTTATACAGTAATCAATGCAATTTTATAGCAAAATTGTCGCTTTTCTTATGTTTATAGCGCAAAAAATAAAAAACGCAGAGGTGATCAAATACCACCAAAAGAAAGCTCTATTTGTGGGAA
Source organism: Aquarana catesbeiana (assembly GCF_042186555.1). Lineage (NCBI taxonomy): Eukaryota > Metazoa > Chordata > Amphibia > Anura > Ranidae > Aquarana > Aquarana catesbeiana. Next base: position 411,049,467 of record NC_133328.1, on the reverse strand, counting down.
AAAAAGGATGTCAATTTTGTTTGGGTACAACGTTGCACGACCGTGCAATTGTCGTTTAAAGTGCGACAGCGCTGAAAACTAAAAATTGGTCTGGGAAGGAAGGGGGTGAAAATGCCCTGTATTGAACCGGTTAAGCATTATAAAAATCACTGCTCCCGAAAAAACGGACGTTTTTAAAACTTTTATTGGCATTGATACATGTCCCCTGGGGCAGGACCCGGGTCCCCAAACACTTTTTATGGAAATAACTTGCATATAAGCCTTTAAAAGTAGCATTTTTGATTTTTCATGTTCGTGTCCCATAGACTTTAACGGTGTTTGCGTGTTCGAATGAAGTTTTTGCATGTTCGCATGTTCTGCTGCAAACCGAACTGGAGGGTGTTCGGCTCATCCCTAGTATTAATATCGTTATTCAATAATTCATATTGATGAGAAAAGTTCCAAGAAAATCAGTTCAGTTCTTGTGTAAAAACTCAAAAATTGATTTAATAAAAATAGCAAAATATTACAAGAACAATACTGAAATATAGAATGTAAAAATAACATCAATAGTGTATTATATTCTTAAGATGAAGATTGAATCAGATGTGTGTGTGTAGCTGTGACAGCTTCCTTCAATGTCTCGTGGTGAAGTGTCTGCAGAAAAATCTTCTCAACTGTCCTTCTGTTACTAGCTTTACTCCTAAAATCCGACCCCTCCTTCCTAAAAAGGCTGGTTAAAGGTTCTCATTTTTCTTGCAGTCCCACAGAAAACCGCGGGCTTTAACCACCTCACGTAATGGTGGGAGTTGCTCAATCTCTATGCATTGACATTCCTGAGGAGTGGGCAAGAACAATGTGTGAAATCATTTTAAGTATAGGATATAACTTCTTTAACATCTAAATTAAAAAAAAAAAAAAAAAATATATATATATATATATATATATATATATATATATATATATATATATATATATATATATACACTGTATATATATATATATATATATATATATACACTGTATATATATATATATTTGTACATGTAAGTATATGTAAGTAAATTTAGTATTATATTCATAGAAAACCCAATGTTCTTATTAATATCCTATATCAAGAAATATTGTAGTATAAAGAACGTATCTTCTCATATATACACAATCTTTTTCATCTTAAGAAATGTGAAACCTTTCTTCTCATGTGATGGGGCAAGGTGAGGGAAACCAACTCAAATTCCTAACACATGTCTCCATAGAAATGCTTATGAGCTAACAACATATAGTGTATATACTTTTACAAGAATAAAAGTCTATATAATTTCACTTTTTCCATAACTAAAAGATATATATATATATATATATATATATATATATATATATATATATATATATATATATATATACAACTTAATTATTCTGAAAAGATCTAATTAATTCATTCATTTGTTAATATTTGTTAATTGATGTATATTTAGATATTAGATAATAGAAACATTCTAACATTTATGGCGCAAAAAAATTAAAACTCGCAGAGGTGATCAAATACCACCAAAAGAAAGCTCTATTTGTGGGGAAAAAAGGACATCAATTTTGTTTGGGTACAATGTCGCACGACCACACAATTGTCAGTTAAAGCGACGCAGTGCCGAATCGCAAAAAATGGCCTAGTCAGGAAGGGGGCAAATCCTTCTGGGGCTGAAGTGGGTAATTGACACCCGCAGCAGATCGCATGTACACAGTATGATTGCTATGCAGTGTGGGAAACGCACAGGAATAACTGCATTCCCTGCATGGCATTAGTGTGAACCGGGGCTAAGAGGACCACCTTTAACTTCACTGCACGCTACAGTTTTTTTTTATCAAAAGTTTTTTATTGTTGAATTGCTCTTTCAAAACATACATTGACTGTATCTAATAGGTAAAGATAACTTATTGAACAGAATGTCCCAAACATAGGTAAGTAGTGAGCAATAACAGGAGATATTACAGAACTTGTGATTTTCAACTAGACCAGCAACTTGCACTAGTGACCAGATATTAAATCTCTGTACGAAACACCTCATCAGCCGACGGATATTGCTGAGTCTAGTGCTCTGAAGTAAAACATAACCTATGTTTCCTACCTCTTTTCTCCTTCCCTCCCTCCCCCTCCCTGGTATTCTCAGTGGGTCATTATCGCAGGAGCCTGTCCATCACCAACTGCGGTGGGGCAAGGTTGGGATCTTCCAGCCAAGGTTACCAAATGAAAATCAAACTTTCACTCAGAATTCCTGTGATGTAAGTCAGGTGTTCCCTAAGAAGAAGGGAATTGATATAATTGATCCATTGTTTCCACAGTGGGGACCGTAGCTGCCATCCAATAGTGGGCTATATATTTTCTAGCCAGATATAACAGTCTGGTTATCATGTAGTACATACCCTTCGGATACATCTCTACTAGAGATGAGCCGAACACCCCCCCCAGTTCAGTTTGCACCAGAACCCGGGAACGGACCGAAAGTTTGCGCAAACTTTAGAACCCCATTAAAGTCTATGGGACTTGAACGTTCGAAATCAAAAGTGCTAATTTTAAAGGCTAATATGCAAGTTATTTTCCTAAAAAGGGTTTGGGGACCCAGGTCCTGCCCCAGGGGACATGTATCAATGCAAAAAAAAAGTTTTAAAAACTGCAGTTTTTTCGGGAGCAGTGATTTTAATGATGCTTAAAGTGAAAAAATAAAAGTGAAATATTCCTTTAAATATCAAACCTGGGGGGTGTGTATAGTATACCTGTAAAGTGACATGTGTTTCCCGCGCTTAGAACAGTCCCTGCACAAAATGACATTTTTAAAGGAATAAAAGTCATTTAAAACTGCTTGCGGCTTTAATGTAATGTCGGGTCCCGGCAATATGGATGAAAATCAATTTGTCTCAAACATCATGGGTACCCCCCAGTCTATTACCAGGCCCTTTGGGTCTTGAATGGATATTAAGGGGAACCCCGCACCCAAATTAAAAAAAGGAAAGGCGTGGGGTCCCCAGGCCCTATATACTCTGAACAGCAGTATACAGGCGGTGCAAACAAGACAGGGACTGTAGGTTTGTTGTTGAGTAGAATCTGTTTGTAATTTTGAACTGGTACATTTTTAAAGTGTAGCTCCAGCCAAAAAATCTATTTTTAAGCTTTTTGGAAAACATAGGGAAGGGTTATCACCACTGTAACATTTGTTTTGCTGTCTGTGCACCTCTTCAGAAGATTTCACCTCACTTTCTGTCCCAATGACAAATGTTTTTTGAAAATTTGGTGTTTTTGGTGATAAAGCATCAGTGAAGAGGAGACACGTTTTTCCCATATTAAGACTTACAGGAGAGAATTTCCCTTCCTAGGGGTAGATTTCATCTCACTTCCTGTAGTCTTCTTCTGTTTGCAAGTAGGAGTCGTTTGTAAGTTGGATGTTTGAAAGTAGGGGCCTGCCCTATATACTCTGCAGAAATTGGGGCCTTAGGTGTTGGTGTTGCCACAACACTGTAAGCCCTCACAGTTACTCTTGGTGGGCGCAGGAACGGGCCCTGCTGTGAAATATTAGATCAAGAATTGTAATTACATGCCATTGTTGAACAGTGGTAGAAAAATTGGGCCTTTGGTGGTGGTGGTGCTGGTGCCACAACACTGTAACTCCTCAGTTACTCTTGATGGGCGCAGGAACGGGCCCTGCTGTGAAATATTATATGAAGAATTGTAATTACATTCACCTGTTGAACAGGGGCAGAAAAATTGGGCCTTAGGCACTGGTGCCACAACACTGCAACCCCTCACAGATGCTATATTTGGAGCGCAGGAATGAGCCCTGCTGCAAAGTATTGCATCAAAAATTGTAATTATACGCCCCTGTTAAACAGTGGCTGAAAAATTGGGGCTTGGGCACTGGTGCTGGTGCCACAACACTGCAACCCCTCAAAGATACTATAGTTGGAGCGCAGGAATGAGCCCTGCTGCAAAGTATTGCATCAAAAATTGTAATTACACGCCCCTGTTAAACAGGGGCAGAAAAATTGGGCCTTGGCCACTTGTGGCAGTGCCCAGAACCTAAAATGTTCTTACAAGCTATCAGCATGAAAATTGAGAAGGAAGAGGATTGTGACTCAGCATAACAGGATAGTCACTCAGCATCAGCATAGGCAGTCTTGAAGGGATCTCACATTAAAAAAAAAAATCAATCGGTTCCATCAGCATCAGGTGCTTGGTAGCTGGTGATCCAAGACTGATTCATTTTTATGAAGGTCAGCCCATCGACCAATTCGGTGGACAGGCGCACCCTGTGATCGTTTACAAAGCCTCCAGTAGCACTGAATGTGCGTTCCAAAAGAACACTGGATGCAGGACAGGCCAGTAGCTCAATTGCATACTGTGCAAGCTCTGACCAGTGACCCATCCCCAAGACCCAGTAACCCAGGGGATTTTCGGTGGGAAAGGTGTCCAAGTCTGATCTTGCCCCTAAGTAATCCTGCACCATGTAAATCAGACGCTAGCGATGGTTGCTGGAACCAGACCTTGGGGATGCGGACTAAAAAATTGTCTGAACGTATCGGTCAGACGGCCACCTTCTCCACTGCTTCTTCTGTTTCTGACCGAAGCCTCAGCAACACGTTGTCCAGGATGACCAGGACATTGTAACCTCCCAGGCTCTGGAAACATGTTGCACAAACCTCTCTGCAAGGCCTCCCGAAGATGTGTCATCCTCTGTTCCCTCTGCGATGGCAAGATAAGGTCCGCAACCTTACCCTTGTGGATCAAGGAGGGTTGCCAGCCAGTAATCATCCCTCCCCTTGATACCACGAATACGAGGATCCTTCCGCAGGCTTTGCAGGATCAGGGAGGCCATGCAGCGTAGGTTTGCTGAGGCATTCGGTCCTTGGTCCTCTGAGTCCTCTGGGTCACTAAGGACGACATGATCCGCAGCCACCTCCTCCCAGCCACGTACAAGTCTATGGGTTTCTTCGGACTGTAAATGATCCCTTAAAGACTGCTGCTGATGCTGAGTGTCAGGCTCCACCTCCATGCTGAAACAATCCTCCTCCTCCTCTTCCTGTGTGATCAGCGGGCACGCAGGAACACTGTCTGTATAAAGGGGGTCTTGAGAGGTAAGGAAGTCCTCCTTTTCCTCCCTCTGTTCTGCCTCAAGTGCCCTGTCCATTATTCCACGCAGCGTGCGCTCCAACAGGTGGACAAGAGGGACAGTGTCGCTGATGCATGCACTGTCACGGCTCACCATCCTCATGGCCTCCTCAAATGGTGACAGGACAGTGCATACATCCCTGATCATAGCCCACTGGCGTGGGGAAAAAAAAAAACCAAGTGCCCTGACCCTGTCCTGGTGCCATAGTCGCATAGGTACTCATTGATGGCCCTCTGCTGCATGTGCAGCTGCTGCAGCATGGCCAGCGTTGAGTTCCACCTGGTGGGCATGTCACAGATTAGGCGGTTCTTGGGCAGGTTAAATTCCTTTTGGAGGTCAGCCAGCCGAGCACTGGCATTATATGACCTGCGGGAATGCACACAGACTTTCCTGGCCTGCCTCAGGACATCCTGTAAGCCCGGGTACCTGCCCAAGAACCGCTGCACCACCAAGTTAAGGACATGAGCCAAACAGGGCACATGGGTCAGTTGTCCCTGTTGGAGGGCGGAGAGGAGGTTGGTGCCATTGTCGCAAACCACCATACCTGGCTTAAGCTGGCATGGCGTCAACCACCTCTGAATCTGCCCCTGCAGAGCTGACAAAATCTCTGCTCCAGTGTGGGTCCTGTCCCCCAAGCACACCAGCTCAAGCACCGCATGGCATCTTTTTGCCTGCGTGCTTGTGTAGCCCCTTGAACGCCTACGGAGCACCACTGGTTCCGAGGACAAATCAGGAAGAGGCCATGGAGGAAGAAGAAGAGGAGGGGGTGGAGGAGAGAGGTGTGGCAGAATCACCACTAGCAGAATTTTGGAGGCGTGGTGGCAGAACAACCTCCAACACTACTGCACCCTGTCCTGCATCCTTCCCAGCTGCCAGAAGAGTCACCCAGTGCACGGTGAAAGATAGGTAACATCCATGTCCATGCCTGCTGGACCATGAGTCAGCGGTAATATGCACCTTACCGCTGACCGCCCTGTCCAGCGAGGCCAAGACATTGCCTTCCACATGCCGGTAGAGAGCCGAAATCGCCTTCCGTGTTGAAAAAAGGGCGTTTGGGAACCTGCCACTGAGCAACCACACATTCCACAAACTCACGGAAGGGGGCAGAGTCTACCAACTGAAAAGGCAGCAGTTGAAGTGCTAGCAATTTAGCCAAGCTAGCATTTAACCGCTGGGCATGTGGATGGCTGGGAGCGAACTTCTTTTGGTGGTGCAGCAGCTGGGGTAGGGAAATTTGCCTGGTACAATCTGACGTCGGTGAACCGATAGCAGATTGCCCGCAAGTACTTGGCTGTGACACACCTAATTCTACACCTTCATTCCTCTCAGTGCAGGTCTCAGAGAGGACTGAAGGTATAGTGTGGTTGGAGATCCCAGCTGATGAGAAGCAAGGAGAGGTCCTCTTTGTTCTTTGGTGTGGGTCTTTTAGGTACGCTTGCCAACGAACTGCATGGCAGGTCAACATATGTCTGGTCAAGCATGTGGTGCCCAAGCAGGAGATGTTTTGGCCACGCAAGATACGCTTGAGGCATATGTTGCAAATAGCAGCGGTGGGATCAGATGCACTCGTCTCAAAAAAGGCCCACACCAAAGAACTTTTGGAATAACGTGCAGAGACAGCAGCGCCCTGCACATGCGGAGCTCTGCGGTGTGATGCAGTCAGTGCAGAGGAGACACATCACCAACGAGGCAGGATGCCCTCCAGGGGCCAGCTTAAGGGCAGCACACCAACTGCATCACACCGCAGAGCTCCGCATGTGCAGGGCGCTGCTGTCTCTGCGCTTTATTCCAAAAGTTCTTTGGTGTGGGCCTTTTTTGAGACGAGTGCATCAGATCCCACCGCTGCTATTTGCAACATATGTCTCAAGCATATCTCGCGTGGCCAAAACATCACCCGCATGGGCACCACATGCTTGACCAGACATGACCAGACTTTTTGGGAGCCTAACCGCGTACGGGGCCGCAAAAACCAATCACCGCCTTCAGGATTTCTAAGGGCGTAAATTTTTGATTTCACTCCTCACTACCTATCACAGTTTTGAAGGCCATAAAATGCCCAGATGGCACAAAACCCCCCTAAATTACCCCATTTCGGAAAGTAGACACCCCAAGCTATTTGCTGAGAGGCATGTTGAGTCCATGGAATATTTTATATTTTGGCACAAGTTGCGGGAAAGTGACACTTTTTTTTTTTTTTTGCACAAAGTTGTCACTAAATAATATATTGCTCACACAGGCCATGGGCATATGTGGAATTGCACCCCAAAATACATTCAGCTGCTTCTCCTGAGTATGGGGATACCACATGTGTGGGACTTTTTGGGAGCCTAACCGCGTACGGGGCCCCGAAAACCAATCACTGCCTTCAGGATTTCTAAGGGTGTAAATTTTTGATTTCACTCTTCACTGCCTATCAGTTTCGGAGGCCATGGAATGCCCAGGTGGCACAAACCCCCCCCCCCAAATGACCCCATTTTGGAAAGTAGACACCCTAAGCTATTTGCTGAGAGGCATGGTGAGTATTTTGCAGCTCTTATTTGTTTTTGAAAATGAAGAAAGACAAGAAAAAAATGTTTTTTTTTTTCTTTTTTCAATTTTCAAAACTTTGTGACAAAAATTGAGGTCTGCAAAATACTCACTATACCTCTCAGCAAATAGCTTGGGGTTTCTACTTTCCAAAATAGGGTCATTTGGGGGGGTTTTGTGCCATCTGGGTATTCCATGGCCTCCGAAAAAGTGATAGGCAGTGAAGAGTGAAATCAAAAATTTACACCCTTAGAAAGCCTGAAGGCGGTGCTTGGTTTTCGGGGTCCCGGCTAGGCTCTCAAAAAGTCTCACACATGTGGTATCCCCGTACTCAGGAGAAGCAACATAATGTATTTTGGGGTGTAATTTCACATATTCCCATGGCATGTTTGAGCAATATATAATTTAGTGACAACTTTGTGCAAAAAAAAAAATTGTCTTTTTCCCGCAACTTGTATCACAATATAAAATATTCCATGGACTCGACATGCCTCTCAGCAAATAGCTTGGGGTGTCTACTTTCCAAAATGGGGTCATTTGGGGGGGTTTTGAACTGTCCTGGCATTTTATGTGTCACACACCACCCACTCTTCTAACCACTTGAAGACAAAGCCCTTTCTGACACTTTTTGTTTACATGAAAAATTTTTTTTTTTTGCAAGAAAATTACTTTGAACCCCCAAACATTATATATTTTTTAAAGCAAATGCTCTACAGATTAAAATGGTGGGTGTTTCATTTTTTTTTTTCACACAGTATTTGCGCAGCGATTTTTCAAATGCATTTTTTGGGGAAAAAATATTAAATTTTAATGCACTAAAACACACTATATTGCCCAAATGTTTGATGAAATAAAAAAGATGATTTTAGGCCGAGTATATGGATACCAAACATGACATGCTTTAAAATTGCGCACAAACGTGAAGTGGCAACAAAACAAATACATTTTTAAAAGCCTTTAAAAGCCTTTACAGGTTACCACTTTAGATTTACAGAGGAGGTCTACTGCTAAAATGACTACCCTGGATCTGACCTTCGTGGTGATACCTCACATGCATGGTGCAATTGCTGTTTACATTTGATGCCAGACCGACGCTTGTGTTCGCCTTAGCGCGAGAGCAGGGGAGGACAGGGGTGCTTTTTTTTTTTCCTTTATTATTTTTTTGCTTTTTTATCTTATTTTTAAACTGTTCCTTTCATTTTTTTTTTTTTTAATCATTTTTATTGTTATCTCAGAAAATGTAAATATCCCCTATGATAGCAATAGGTAGTGACAGGTACTCTTTGGTCTATTAGACCCTAGATCTCTCCTCTGCCCTCAAAGCATCTGACCACACCAAGATCGGTGTGATAAAATGCTTTCCCAATTTCCCAATGGCGCTGTTTACATCCGGTAAAATCTAAGTAATGAAATGCTCGTAGCTTCCGGTTTCTTAGGCCATAGAGATGTTTGGAGCCACTCTGGTCTCTGATCAGCTGGCAGAATCACCGGCTGCATTCTCAGGGTCCCTGTTGAGACAGGAAAGCCAGAGAAAAACATGGAAGACAGTGGGGGGGGGGGCATTCCCTCCCACTGCTTGTAAAAGCAGTCTAGAGGCTAATTAGCCACTAGGATTGCTTTTCCATAAAAGCCGACCTCTGGCTGAAAAGAATGATACCAAGGTGATACATAAACCTGCAGGCATCATTCTGGTATAACCACTCAAAGTCGTGAATTGCGTACCTGAAGACAAAAAAATGGTTAACAATAAAACACAGTAAAAGGTAAAGTATAAAAAATTGCATACCTGAAAAGCAAACATGATAAAACATAATAACAATAAAACATTGCAGAATAGAATACAGTAAAAAAGAGCAGAACAATAGAGAGAGAATATAGAGAGAGAGAACAATGAAACGACAACTATTTTTCTTTATTTCATATTTCAATATTTCAATATTTTTTGTGTTTTTTTTTTTTTTTACAATTTTTTTTGTAACTGTAACTTTTATAACTGTAACTGGTTCCAGGTTCGGGTCTCTCAAAATGCGATGGCATCTTGGGAGACCCTGTGAAAGTGTGTCTAGTCTGTGCAATGCTGTACCCTACGCTAATACTCAACTATTGTATGGTAGCGTTCAAAACATTCACCAATGCAAATACCAGGATTGTCAGGACAGGAGGGACAATAATAGCAGGTGTCACGCCTATATCCGCACTTGCTGCATACACTACATCATTTTTGGGGGGGTTCGTTGGGTAGGGGTACTCGGGAGGACATAAAAATGCCTCTCATGCAGCCGACTGCATTTGGTTGGGGATGTGAATGGGGGAAGTACGGGTGCTGCAGAAGTGGTGGGTTCCCAATTAGGATTGGCGAATGCAGCAGGAAGGGCATTATTGGCACGACGGGCCTGTGTTTGTCTTCTTGGTGGCAGCGGGACACTACTTGTGATTGCCACCTCACCAGCTTGAACTGCATTTATGGGACTTGCCACGTCACCAAGTGTTACTGCAGTGCTGGTTTGACTACGACCGGGGTGTACTAGGCCGCTGGTGCTTGCCAGTTCACCAAAATGCTACCAAAAAAAACCTGTTAGCGATCGCAGGGATCAGGCCTGACTCTGCGAACGCTGCAGTTATGCGTTTAGTGTTTTGTAAGTGACAGTGATCGATTGATACTGCACTTGGGTGGGTGTGTCTGGGCCGGGCGGAGGGGCAAAACGCAGGTGCTAGCAGGTATCTGGGCTGATCCCGCTAACACTGCGTTTTTGGGAATCCCAAACTGCTGGGGACGCTAGTATAGATCTGATCGGATCAGATATTGATCCGTTCAGATACTATACCACTAAGGGAGGTGTACGGTGCGTGCATGGGTGTTAGCGGTACTGGCGCTAACCTGACGCTGCTTGGGGCTAGTGCTTGCCAGTTCACCAAAACGCTACCAAAAAAACTGTTAGTGATTGCAGGGATCAGGCCTGACTCTGCGAACGCTGCAGTTAAGCGTTTAGTGTTTTGTAAGTGACAGTGATCGATCGATACTGCACTTGGGTGGGCTGGGCTGGGCCAGGCGGAGGGGCAAAACGCAGGTGCTAGCAGGTATCTGGGCTGATCCCGCTAACACTGCGTTTTTGGGAACCCTAAACTGCTGGGGACGCTAGTATAGATCTGATCGGATCAGATATTGATCCGTTCAGATACTATACCACTAAGGGAGGTGTACGGTGCGTGCATGGGTGTTAGCGGAACTGGCGCTAACCTGACGCTGCCTGGGGCTGGTGCTTGCCAGTTCACCAAAATGCTACCACAAAAACTGTTAGCGATCGCAGGGATCAGGCCTGACTCTGTGAACGCTGCAGTTATGCGTTTAGTGTTTTGTAAGTGACAGTGATGGATCGATACTGCACTTGGGTGGCCTGGGCTGGGCTGGGCCGGGTGGAGGGGCAAAACGCAGGTGCTAGCAGGTATCTGGGCTGATCCCGCTAACACTGCGTTTTTGGGAACCCTAAACTGCTGGGTACGCTAGTATAGATCTGATCGCATCAGATATTGATCCGTTCAGATACTATACTACTAAGGGAGGCGTATGCTGCGTGTGTGGGTGTTAGCGGTACTGGCGCTAATCTGACGCTGCCTGGGGCGACGCATATCACCGCCGGGCAATCAGGGGGCTAAACCTTTATTAGGTAATAAACGGTGGGTGCCCTGACACTATGAAAAATAAACGAACTAACCAGCGTCACCCGTAACGGTTATACGGTGATCACTGGTGAAAGGGTTAACTAGGGGGCAATCAAGGGGTTAAAACATTTATTAGAAAGTATATGGGGGTCCCTGTCGCTATAAAACGCTCACGGCGAACCTAAATATTTACCTCACTAACTAGCGTCACCAGTGACACTAATACAGCGATCAGAAAAATTATCGCTTAGTGACACTGGCGACGGGGGGTGATCAAGGGGTTAAAACTTTATTAGGGGGGGTTAGGGGGGTATCCTAGACCTAAAGGGGGCTAATACTAACTGCCCTACCACACTAATGCCCCGTACACACGGTCGGATTTTCCGACGGAAAATGTGTGATAGGACCTTGTTGTCGGAAATTCCGACCATGTGTAGGCTCCATCACACATTTTCCATCGGATTTTCCGACACACAAAGTTTGAGAGCAGGATATAAAATTCTCCAACAACAAAATCCGTTGTCGGAAATTCCGATCGTGTGTACACAAATCCGACGGACAAAGTGCCACGCATGCTCAGAATAAATAAAGAGATGAAAGTTATTGGCCACTGCCCCGTTTATAGTCCCGACGTATGTGTTTTACGTCACCGCGTTCAGAACGATCGGATTTTCCGACAACTTTGTGTGACCGTGTGTATGCAAGACAAGTTTGAGCCAACATCCGTCGGAAAAAATCCTAGGATTTTGTTGTCGGAATGTCCGAACAAAGTCCGACCGTGTGTACGGGGCATAACTGTCACAAACTGACAATGCAGTAATCAGAAAAAAAAAAACTGCTTGGTGTCAGTGTGACGGGGGGAGGGGTGATTGGGGGGGGATCGGGGGTGTATTGTGTGCCTAGCATGTTCTACTGAGTGTGCATGTGTTGTGCACTCACAGTGAAGTCTTCTCTCCTCGGCGCCGGAATGGAAAATACCGAGCCGAGGAGAGATGACATCATTTCCTTTGCTGCTGTTTAGCATACAGCAGCAGAGGAAGAACCTGATTGGCTGGGAGCGATCGCGAGGGGGGGGCCACGAATGGATGGTCTCCCCCTCGCCTCTCATCGCTCCCAGACAGAAGCCGGCCGCCTCGGGCACTGGGGGGGGGGGTCCAATTGGACCCCCCGCCCGCAGGAGGCAGATCACATACAGGGACGTGATTCTGCCTGCCCGTGCCATTCTGCCGCAGTATATCTGCGTGAGGTGGTCGGCAAGTGGTTAAGCAGGACCCGGGTCCCCAAACCCGTTTTAGGACAATACCATGCAAATTAGCCTTTAAATTTAGCACTTTTGATTTTGAACGTTCGAGTCCCATAGACTTCAATGGGGTCCTAAAGTTTTGTGACTTTTCGGTCCGTTCGCAGGTTCTGGTGCGAACCGAACCGGGGGGTGTTCGGCTCATCCCTATACCCCACACCATTACACCACCACCAGCCTGATTTGTTGATACAAGGCAGGATGGATCCATACTTTCATGCTGTTTATGCCAAATTCTGACCCCAGCCTGCCTGTGCCCATCAGATGCAGCCTGCCTGTGCCCATAAGTGCAGTCAGGTCTAAACTAATTAGGCAAAAGAAAGACAATTCATCAGATATAGATATCTGAAAGTGCTGGCCACAGTGAATTAAGACCCAAATAGTAGGCAGACCTCAAATTATCAAGCAGGCTATTGGGCAATTTCAGCTATGCACAGCAGTTCCTATGAGAGGCATGGAGCAGAAGGCGATCCTACATTACCACATCCTGTAGATTGTGAATATTCCAAGCTCACGGCCGTGATCATAAAGTCATCACAGTCACATGACACCATCCAAATGATCTCCCGATCCAACAGGCATTAGGAACTGCAGCGAGATGATTGGCGATCCGAACCACGTACGGATTTGACCGCAAATCACCCTGTGAACCATCCGGCTCCCACGGCTACCAGGCTGCTGAGTTTTCTCACCTGGTCACGGACAGCCTGGGACACACAGCACGGACTTTACGATCACACCCGTAAACTTGGAAGACTCGCAATCTACAGGATGTGGTAATGTAGGATCGCCTTCTCCTTAGGGATTGCCACATCATCACTTTAATCCAGGGCACATATTAATTACACAGGTTCTGAGGCTGATTTAATGCAGATAAGGCACCAAGTGTGTTTAATTACCACCTTAATCAGCCACAGAACCTGTGTAATTAATGCGTGTCCTGGATTAAAGGGATAATGTGGCAACCCTACTTCTGCTCCATGCCTTTCATAGGAACTGCTGTGCATAGCTGCAACTGCCCAATAGTCTGCTTGATAATTTGGTCTGCCTACTATTTGGGTCTTAATTCACTATGGCCAGCACTTTCATCTATATCTGATGAATTGTCTTTCTTTTGCCTGATTGGCTTAGACCTGACTGCACTTAATATGCCAGTGAACTTGGGAACCTGAGCAACATCATACACGCAGGCATTCATCTTTTGGCTAAGGGACTCCTGTTTTTCAAAACAGCAGCCAGTGGACACTTAGCAGCAGCATTTTCATCTTCAATGTGGTGACTGTTCATCTTATGCTAGGAGTTTCACACTCTAGACTTAATAGTCGACAGGACCTACACCCACCCTTCACTGACCCTAGTGATCATAGTATTGATTGATGTGGATACAGATGCTCCAAACACTAGCATATCATTTGTGACCTCATTTCACAAATACTAGTAAAAGCCGCCTCTCTCATTGAGCCTAGCACGACTTCTCCAGTGACTGATTATTTGTGTGTGTGTCTATTGTCTGTTTCTCACACTTCTCTTTACTAGTGTGGGATCCTATTACCGGTAAGGGTGAAGATGCTATCAATGTTTTTGTATATTGAGTATGTTTTTATCCCTCAACCTTGAATGTAATAAATTGCCTTGTACTTTTTATCAGCCTTCATCACTGCCCCTTGCTGCCTTAGTAGCTGCTTTCCCCCTGGGTAATCTTACCTGGGCTCCTTTTTTCTGTATGCCTAGTTTGGTTGGCTACGGCAGCAACACCCTGAGGCTCCATTCACACTAGCGCGTTTTTTGATGCATTTTGCATTTTGCAGAAATGCATGGGAATTTTTTAACATGGGTTCCTATGGAACATGTTCACATCAATGCTTTTTTGTATTTCTGCGTTTTTGGAAAGGGTCGGGGACTTTTTTTCATGCAAAAAGCAGCGTTTTGCATGTAATGGATTTCAATGGACAAGCATAAAAAACGCAAGTGCACCGTTTTTGCAGCGTTTTTGCAGCGTTTTTGGTGCGTTTTTGCCTTTTTTTTTGTAATTTTTTTTTTTTTTTTTGTAATTTTTTTTTAAGACTGTAAAAAAAAATGAAAAAAAAAAAACGCAAAACGCAAATCGCGGCAAAAACGCGGCAAAAACGCTACAAAAACGCTGCTCAAAACGTGCCAAGCATGAAAAAAAAACCTCCAAAAACGCTCAAAAGCAACATGCATAGGTGTGAATCAAGCCTAAAAGGGTGAATGGCATAAGGATTGATCTAATCTGTATTTATTTGTGGGTATACCTCTATAGTACCCGTCATCCTTTCTTGTTGTATTTATGCACATCAGATGCAGCCTGCCTATGCCCATCAGATGCAGCCTGCCTGTGCCCATCAAATGTAGCCCGCATGTGCCTGGATCAGAGCGCCGATCTGCTGAGCTGGATTTGAATTGCACGGGCCGCAGTAACAATGCCCCGCCTCCTGTGATCACATCACACTGATTCAATGTACCGCCACTGGATCAGTGTGCTATCTATCACAGGAGGCGGGACATTGTTACTGCGGCCCGTGCAATTCAGCTCCATGACACACGGAGATCACTGGGGTCTCTAACCATCTCGTATATCATGCCCTCAGTCTCTAACCATCTCTTGTATTATGCCCTCGGTCTCTAACCATCTCTTGTATCATGTCTGCAATCTCTTACTTAAACTTAAACACACTGCTAATAGTATTAGCAAAATTTCCATTTGGTGCACCTCTAGCAGACATGATACAGGAGAAAGTCAGAGACTGCAGACATGATACAAAAGATCAATGCAGCCTCACCAGTGCCTGTCAGATGCAGCCTCACCAGTGCCCGTCAGATGCAGCCTCACCAGTGCCCATCAGATGCAGCCTCACTAGTGTCCATCAAATGCAGCCTCGCCAGTGCCTGTCAGATGCAGCCTGCCAGTGCCCATCAGATGCAGCCTGCCATTGCCCATCAGATGCAGCCTTCCAGTGCCCATCATATGCAGCCTGCCTGTGCCCATCAGATGCAGCCTGCCAGTGCCCATCAGATGCAGCCTGCCAGTGCCCATCAGATGCAGCCTGCCTGTGCCCATCAGATGCAGCCTGCCTATGCTCATCAGATGCAGCCTCTCAGTGCCCATCAGATGCAGCCTGCCTGTGCCCATAAGATGCAGCCTGCCTTTGCCCATCAGATGCAGCCTGCCAGTGCTCATCAGATGTAACCTGCCAGTGCCCATCAGATGCAGCCTGCCAGTGCCCATCAGATGCAGCCTGCCAGTGCCCATCAGATACAGCCTGCCTATGCCCTTCAGATGCAGCCTGCCAGAGCCCATCAGATGCAGCCCGCGTGTGCCTGGATCAGAGCGCGGATCTCCTGCTGTGTCATGGAGCTGGATTTGAATTGCCCAGGCCGCAGTAACAATGTCCCGCCTCCTGTGATCATGTCACACTGATTCAATGTCCCACCATTGGATCAGTGTGCCATCTATCACAGGAGGACATTGTTACTGCGGCCAGTGCAATTCAGCTCCGTGACACACAGAGATCGCTGCTCTGTGAGAGGGAGGAGGGAGGGGAGGACTGGGGAATGCCAGGAGGATCCCCCTGCACCCGGGGCAGAAACTGCCCCCTTTTCGGCTTCCATTATCGGCATTTTTTTTCTTTCAGCCGATGCAGAAAACAGTTTTCGGATGATAATTTTCCGCGGCCTGAAATTTCGGTGCACCACTAATCTCCTGTAATATGTCTACAATCTCTTACTCAAACTTAAACACATTGCTAATAGTATTAGCTATCTGTTTATGCCGAAGGTAGGAGGCAGTGCAGGGGAGGCAGTGAGTAAAAGGAAGGCACTTTGATTAGAGACGGGGGGGGGGGCAGACTGCAAGGGGCACTGTGATGGGGCTGTGAAATTTGTGCAATAAATATGCTTGAAAACATTACAAATTTTTGTGGATGTTTTTACATTTTAAAGTTGGGGGGGTGCCAGATATAGGATCCGTCCCAGGTGCCAAATGCTCTAGGTACGCCTCTGATCATCATACTTCCCCAGAACCGGGGAAGCCACAGAACTACTATCTATCCACCTTCTCATTCACAGACTCTCTGGAGAGGTCAAAGATGAAGATCTCCCTCTGATAAGGTTTTCACTAGATTGCATGTGGTTGTGGTGTGGCTCCTTTTCGTTAAATAGGTCACATTCAAGGGCAGTATTGTCTCCTAACATTCCAGTGGACAAAATTTTTGCACCACCGTGATACCAAGCATTGCAGCTGAAGAATGTGTACACCCCCGTCTGCTGCAGTTTAAGGGGAAGTGGTTGGGAGGAGTTAAATACTTTTTTACTACCCACAACTGCCAGACATCCATAAGTCACACTAGTAGACAATGAAAAGTCATTTGCTTTGTTTTGTTGTCTTATTTGGGAGATTGAACTTGGTTGGGGGAAGGGATATGGGATGCCAATAGAACAAATTGGTATTTGCAATGTTATAGCGGATCCAGCTTACATTGACAAATGTCACTAGTGGTTATGCTTTATATTTTCTTGAATAAGACAAAAAATGGTGGACTTTAATCTTGACAGTGTTACTTCAAACAATTCTTCCCCTCTGCACTCTCCCTGCAGACTTCCAGGACAGTGTCATACCTCCAGGACACTTCCTCCTGCACAACACTTTCCTGTCACAGCATTAGACATCCTGTCCCACCATCTTGAGCTGACTAGGCCTCACTCTGAATAAGTCCTAGGAGTAGTTTCACTTGATGATTCTTAATAGGCCAGGGGCCTGCAGTACCCCTTCTTGGCGGCCTTGAACATTTAATTGGAAAAGATATTTGATGAGGGACTACTGATCCCAGCCAGCCTGACTTGCAAATATTGTGCTCTCAAGCTGCAATGATTTGGCACAAAACCCCACAGTCTCCCCTCTGGCTCTGCACCCAGCTTCCCTGGCATGCCTCTTACAGATCTTCACTGTGCCTCACTCACTGACTCCTGCCCTGAGTCCCTCCCGAAGGATTTTCCCGGACCATACGGACTGACTGCTTCTCTAGCTCCTGTTCCAGAACACCTCCCCATGACCATGTAAGGGGAGGCTCCCTCTCAACTCCCAAGCTCCTCCGCCTGAGTCGCACCCCCCCCCAGATGGGGGTGCTCCTCCTGCACGCAGTCTAGCACTCCATCCTTCAGTTCACCCAGCCGACAACTCCTCCCAGTGGCCTGTTACCTCAGCTTATATGAGAGGCCTGCCACCTGCCAATTACAGTTGGGTATTGGTCAGGGCTCCTCACATGAGCTGCCCACCACTCCAGTTCTAGGCCCTGCCCCAGAACATTCTCCCTGGAAGCAGGGGAGGCCCCTTAGAACTAAAGCACAGGTGGTCACACCCACTGCTACACTAACCACTCCCTGCCCCCAGATCAAAAACAAACAGGCCTAGTTTGCAGCATAGGCCTGCTTAAATTTACCTGTACTGACAGAACCTACAATACTATACCTTTTAGGTGCTACATGTAAATGAGGCTTTACTGTGTCTATTGCCTAATTAGTGCATGCAGTAATTGTACTCATTCTTTATTATAAAAATTTAGGAGAAAACTCTTTGACATATTGAGGCTGATGTACTAAAGAAGTTAAAGGAGAAGTATGGCCAAAGCTATTTTGGCTATATTTCTCCTGTAGGTTACAAGAGTGCAGTTTGTTCTGCACTCCTGTGACTCACTCCTTACTCAGCAGGTCCAGGCTCCGGAAAGATCCCGACTTTATAAGAAAACAATATATATCCAGGGAGCAAAGGATTGGAGTTTTAAGGTGCAAAAAAAAAAAAAACCAATCAAAATCAAATATACAAAAAATATATAGAAATTTTATTACATAGATAATATAAAACAATTTGTAAAATTCAGGCCATATCAACCCAATGGTCAAGGTACAAAAGTGTTATTGCCTCTACATGTTTCACCACAAACGTGGCTTCTTCTGGAGCTTTTGCAGGACCTTGTTATTTAATATTTACCACCTTTCAAAGTGATCTTGGTTCCAATTAATCCCCTAGACCCATCAAGAGGTTTAATGGGGAACATCTGTGCCAAAAAAGAGAGAGGAGAGAGGGCAATTGCCCTATAGTAGCACCTATTGTTTTAAGAAGTTTGGCAAATCGATCGATCAATATTGACACCTCTTTAGACAGGTTAAGAGCCTCACTGGTGACAGGGTAAATGGCCACAGCCTGTCTAAAAGGGTTAATCCCTTGTGATAGATTGAAAATATTTTTTCAATCTTTACTGGTTAAAGAGGGGTAATACTGACACTGAGCTAAGGAACAGTGGTAAACTGAAAGAGGGGAGTGCTCAGATGGCATAATTACCCCAAAAATTTGCTGGCACCAGAGGAAGTGTGCATTTGGAAAAGGATTTAAATATCGATCGTTCAATTTGCCAAACTTCTTAAAACAATAGGTGCTACTATAGGGCAATTGCCCTCCCTCCTCTCTCTTTTTTGGCACAGACGTTCCCCATTAAACCTATTGATGGGTCTAGGGGATCAAATGAAACCAAGATTACTTTTAAAGGTGGTAAATATTAAATAACAAGATCCTGCAAAAGCTCCAGAAGAAGCCCTGTTTGTGGTGAAACATGTAGAGGCAATAACACTTTTGTACCTTGACCATTGGGTTGATATGACCCGAATTTTACAAATTGTTTTATATTATCTATGTAATAAAATTTCTATATATTTTTAGTAAATTTGATTTTGATTGATTTTTTTGCACCTTAAAACTCCAATCCTTTGCTCCCTGGGTACACATTGTTTTGTCATATATAAAGGAGGTGGTGCATTAATTAGAGTCTCCCAGCTCACATAGTAATTTGATGAAGCTCGACTTTATAGTTAGATCAGCCTCTCAGCAAGCTGCTGGGAGTCTGAGCCAGCCGCTCCCATCCCCTCCACAGCCCAGTGCTCCAATGAGCACTGAAGGGGCAGAGCAGATAGCTGGTAACTGACAGCCACTCACTCTCTGCTCACTGAAGACTGAGAGCTGAGTGATCAGCAGTCTTTGAGCGCTCAGTTCTCTTAGAGGCGACGGCGACAGATGTAGTATCGGATTAATAATTAAAAAAAAAAAGTTTAATGAAAGATAAGAGACCCTACTACATCACAAAAGGAAACAGCGGCAAGGGGTGGCACAGAGGCTAGCAAAAAAGCTAATTTGCAGTTGATACAGAAAAAAAGAGTTCTTAAAAGGACAATTAGATCTTTGAAAGTGTGAACACAGGTTGGTACACGAAAGCTCACCACACTACAATCTCAATATAGCGCCTTATAGTAAGGTATCTCTCCCTACCAAGATTTGTCAATTTTCAAGCAGCTGCAAAACATACTGACAATTTGGCTGCTAGGTGCCCAGAGTATTGCAGTGAGGGAGCTGACTTGTCCATTCTTTCAGGTCAATGGCTCTCAGGCACCCATCTGATCATCGACAAGGATTTTGTAGTCCATCATAAGTTAAAAAAAAAATGGATTTGATCGGTCAGAAGTGCTGCCCTTTTTATTACATTGCCATGATTCCTTGTTAATTAGGATGTATCTTGTATCTTTCTTGCCAGAAACCAAAGTAAAAGTTCAATTACCTCATGTATCTCAGATACCTCAATTCACAGCACTTTGTGATGGACAATATTCACGCAGTGTCTCAGTTGCAGGTGGCTGGTCAGGTATGTAATGACTTTTTTTACAGGCAGCATTTTTATTTTTTTTTTTATGTGACGACAGAGCACTTTAACAGAGAAAGATTTATACATCATTTTTTATCTAGACAACTGGCTACGAATAGTTAATTGGAAAAAAAAAAACCTGTAAATAACTCTTGTCTTTCTTCAGAGCCACTGGCTTTTGATAAGCGTTTTAGACCAGGTTCACACTTGCTGTGGCCGCGGCTCACAGCAGGGGGTCTGGTGCAACTCGGTTCACTGATTCAGGTGCGAATCAGATCCGAATTTCTGCATGAATTCGCACCTGATTTGGAGCTAAATAAGCACAGGACCCTTTCCAAATACAGACTGCAGCCGCCCCGGTGGTGTGTAAACCGGCTCCATTGAGAGCCGGTCACACTCTCCTGTCATTCGAACTGGATGTGGATGTAGCAAGATCCCAGGCCTCCTTCAGTCTAATGAGAACCTCCAGAGCCAAGAGCTGCTGACATCCTTCTGTATAGCATGGGTTATGAGGCATAGTGGATGTAGTGCAAGATAGAATTATGGGCGCCAGACACTTCTTGAATGCAAAGAGATTTTTTTTCTCTTGAACAGAACTTTGGGAGAGAGCGTTAGGGCCAGGACACCCTTAGGTAGTTGCAATGTTCTATAGACTTCTATAGGTAGACAGCCATGCAGGGAAAGGCATCCAGCAAGACACCACATCTGCATGCTTAGGAGTGCTGTCTCCTATAGCAACAGTCTTAGAACAGTTCCTAACACAAGTTGTAACAAACTCCTTTACTCTTATACAGTCACTTATTGTAAGTTCTCAACCCACTGAGCTCCCAGTCTCTCTCCCTAGACTTGCTGATTCACTGCCACTGAATCCTTTGAGCTCTTCCAATCTTCACTTAAGTATCTTCCTCAGGCATCACCCCTGCTTCTCTGCTTAGTGCCAAGCTAGGGACCCAAGATATTTCTCAAGCTTCACCCCACTGGCCGGCTCGGTCCCTGGCTTAACACACAAGGCTGCTCTGCAAGCGTCATCTCCGCTGGCTGGGTCCCTGGCTTGACACCTGCTGAAGTTTCTCAATTCTTCATCGTCCCCGGTTGGTGAGAATACTGCTCCGGTACTTGCTTCAGGTACTCACTGTGGTCCCTGGTAATAAGGTGGATGGTCCCTTAGTGGTGACAGCCTCCCCTCTACCTCCGACCATGACAGGTTCCCTGGCTGGCAGAACTGTCGCTTCTGGTTGGACTGCAAGCCGCAATCCCAAACCTATGCTGCTCTCTTGCTTCTGGATAAGCCCTCAGACAGCCTAGCAGCCAGATGTGCTCAGGATAGGCCCAAACTCTGGCCTAGCAGCCCAGGCAATACAACACACGTCCACCTAGACAGCCATCCAGGTGGCACAGAACCCTGATCACCTGACTCCACCCAAATCTATAGGTTCTCCCAGCAGGCCAAGGGATTTAAGAAAACCCTTGCCCATTGGCTGAGATACCCCATATACTCCTAATCTGTCCTTGCTTTGCCCTTGTCTTATCTAATGTCACCAGGTACCCAGCCACCTAGCTGCAGAAGAGAGAAGTGCAGCAATTCCAGACTTAGGGATCAATTGAGTTCACCCTAACAATGAGCCAAGGTAACTATACCTGGCAGGTAAATTTAGGAGCAACTCTGCCTAAACATGAGCTTTATACATCCTCCCCCTGCTTACAAAACTACATCTCAGAGTTTGCAGAAAACATTATTTGAGCTCTCAAGCCTGACAGTCAATGTCCTGGCAAAAACTGGGATGGGTGGGGAAACAAGAAAAGAGTAACAATGGCAGGGGCGGATCCAGGGGTGAGCAACGGGGCAATTGCCCTCTCCGAGAATGCGGGTGAGGGGGCGGGCGGCTCCGCGAGAGAGAGCGCGGGCGGCTCCGCAGGTGAGAGAGCTGGCGGGCTGGGCTGCTCAGTCGGTGAGCAGGTGTGTGAGAGACCGCCCGCCCTGCATCCCTGCAGTTCCGCCCTCACTGTGCAGGCAGCCGCCAGCAGCAGAGACATTACATCATCTCTCTGCTGCCTGACTGGTAATCTGCTGCCTGACTCTGGGACACAGCAAGAGACCACCTTAGCAGGAAAGTGACAGAGCAATTACCAATCTGCAACGTGTGGCAAGTGATGTGGCAGTCAATCTGATGTGGAATTGACAATCCGCATCTGGTGACAGGCGACGTGGCAAGTGACAATTCGCAATGTGTGGCAGGTGACGTGGCAAGTGACAATCCGCAACGTGTTACAGGTGACGTGGCAACTGATAATCTGCATCTGGTGACAGGCGACATGGCAAGTGACAATCCGCAACTGGTGGCTGGCGACGTGGCAAGTGACAATCCGCATCTGGTGGCAGGCAACATGGCAAGTGACACGCTCAGGGCTCCCACTGATTCTGCATTATGGTGAGTTTTTTTGAGAACTATTTCATTTACACTGTAATAATAGAAATAATGCGCTTCAATCATCCTGACACCATAACAACTATGGTGCCGTGATGATTGAAGCGCCAACACCAGCCATTTCCCCGATTAACTGCACCCAAAAAAAGTATTTTCTGGCAGTGCCCCTCCCAAGACTAGACTCTGGATCCGCCCCTGAAACAATGGTAACAGTATCTGTGGAGTACCACATGAAATAAACATAAGTATCAGACACATTAGAAATGGTAGGTCATACATGACAGATAAGTATCAAAAATTATGTACAATTTTGAAGGTGGCGTACCACCCAAATAGTTACAGGCAAACCTAAGCAATGGTCTTACTTCCTAACTATCTATCTAATATATACAGTGATAAGAGGTATAAGGATTAGTGTTGTCGTCAGGTTGGATTCCCATCTCTCCATGTCCAAAGAAGACGCACTGATACAGCAACACCTAAAAGAGAGATAGACAACAATGCAAATGCATCCTATCCTATAATAACATGGGGCAATATATATACATATGTGATTAAGTGGTCTTTACTTGTCCTCAGCCGAGAACAGCATAGCAGTGTAAATACACCCTATAATATATCTACATTATACCAGTGGCGGCTGGTGAAGTTTCAGGATGGGGGCGCCAGACCCCGCCCTTCCTTATTGACCCCTCCCACTTGGCGAAAATAGGCCTGGTTTCAGCTAAATAGTGGGCGTGACTTAAAGGGGTGTGGCTCTAAGAGGGTGTGGTTAGCGTCTGAGATGATCGAGGGATGGAGGGAGAGGGAGGTTTAGAGGGAGAGAGAGATGGAGGGACAGCAAGCCCAGATCCTACACAACAATAGAAATATGTGTATTCCAGAAAGTTTAACACAATCAGCAGATAAAGATACTCCAAACACCTGGTGTTAGACCCCTTTCACACCAAGGCGCTTCAAAAACGCCCTAAAACGCCTTAGCGTTATTACCGCGTTTTTACATCGTTTTAGGGGCGTTAGCGGTAAAATTAATGCAACGCTGCAGGAGTTTTAACAGCGTTTTTCAAGCGTTATTGAAGCATGTGTTATTGATGCTATCTTTCTGCTTGCATGTTTATCCTTTGTGATATCATGTAAAACAAGCAGTGTCTTGTAAAGTAACAAGCAGTGTCTTGTTTTACTTCAAATCTCCATTTTTCTGGGCACTTTAATTTTGTTTTTTTGGCACTTTGATGGTCTGTTTAATCATTCTGACCTTCCCACAAGTTCAGTCCTGTTGTTGTAGATGCTCTCTTTTCTGCTTGCATGTTTACCTTTTTTGTGAGATCATGTGAATTTTCTACAGCTCAGGGTGGATTATAGGCGCTATTCAGGCATTTTTACAGGGGTTTCAATTCATTTCAATGGAGAGGGGCGTTTTTGAAGCGCTTTTTTCAATGCCCAAAAGCTGCTCCAAAGATGCTGCTTGCAGGACTTTTCTCAATGCCCCGCCAGCGCAACGCCTCAGTGTGAAAGGGTCCATTGAGATGCATGGGGAGCGTTTTATGAGCGTTTTAATACGTTATTTTTAGCGCTAAAACGCTGCAAAAACGTCTTGGTGTGAAAGGGGTCTTAGTGCTTCAATCACCCTGGCACCATGGTTGTTATGGTGTCAGGATGATTGAAGTGCATTATTTATATTATTACATTGTAATATAAAATGAAATGATTCAACTCACCATAATGCAGAATCAGTGGGAGCCCTGAGGGTGTCACCTGCCACGTGGCCTGCCACCAGATGCCAACAGGTGACCCCAGCAGGGTCCGTCCTTACATCAGGTGCCCCCAGTGGAGTCCGTCCTTACATCAGGTGCCCCCAGCGGAGTTCTTCCTTACATCAGGTTTCCCCAGCGGAGTCCCTCCTTACATCAGGTGACCCAAGCAGAGTCCCTCCTTACATCAGGTGACCCAAGCAGAGTCCCTCCTTACATCAGGTGCCCCCAGCAGAGTCCCTTCTTACATAAGGTGCCCCCAGCAGCGGATCCCTCCTTACATCTGTGTCCCCGTCAGCGCAGTCCCTCCTTACATCTGTGTCCCTATCAGCAGAGTCCCTCCTTACATCTGTGTCCCTGTCAGTGGAGTACCTCCTTACATCTGTGTCCCCATCAGCGGAGGCCCTCCTTACATCAGTGTCCCCATCAGCAGAGTCCCTCCTTACATCTGTGTCCCCGTCAGCAGAGTCCCTTCTTACATCTGTGTCCCTATCAGCGGAGTCCCTTCTTACATCTGTGTCCCTATCAGCGGAGTCCCTTCTTACATCTGTGTCCCTATCAGCGGAGTCCCTCCTTACATCTTTGTCCCCGTCAGCGGAGTCCCTCCTTACATCTGTGTCCTCATCAGCGGAGCCCCTCCTTACATCAGTGTCCCCCATCAGCAGAATCCCTCCTTACATCTGTGTCCCCATCAGCGGAGCCCCTCCTTACATCAGTGTCCCCATTAGCAGAGTCCCTCCTTACATCTGTGTCCCCATCAGCGGAGGCCCTCCTTACATCAGTGTCCCCATCAGCAGAGTCCCTCCTTACATCTGTGTCCCCGTCAGCAGAGTCCCTTCTTACATCTGTGTCCCTATCAGCGGAGTCCCTTCTTACATCTGTGTCCCTATCAGCGGAGTCCCTTCTTACATCTGTGTCCCTATCAGCGGAGTCCCTCCTTACATCTTTCTCCCCGTCAGCGGAGTCCCTCCTTACATCTGTGTCCTCATCAGCGGAGCCCCTCCTTACATCAGTGTCCCCATCAGCAGAATCCCTCCTTACATCTGTGTCCCCATCAGCGGAGCCCCTCCTTACATCAGTGTCCCCATTAGCAGAGTCCCTCCTTACATCTGTGTGCCCATCAGTGGAGCCCCTCCTTACATCTGTGTCCCCTTCAGTGTAGCCCCTCCTTACATCTGTGTCCCCATCAGCGGAGTCCCTCCTTACATCTTTGTCCCCATCAGCGGAGTCCCTCCTTACATATGTGTCCCCATCAGCGGAGCCCCTCCTTGCATCTGTGTCCCCATCAGCAAAGTCCTCCTTACATCTGTGTCCCCATCAGCGGAGCCCCTCCTTACATCTGTGTCCCCATCAGCGGAGCCTCTCCTTACATCTGTGTCCCCACTTGGCAAAAATGGGCCTGGTTTCAGCTAAATAGTGGGCGTGACTTAAAGGGGTGTGGCTCTAAGGGTGTGTGGTTAGTGTCTGAGATGAACGAGGGATGGAGGGAGAGGTAGATTGAGAGGGAGAGAGAGATGGAGGGACATCAGGCATCTCCTTACATCTGTGTTTACAGGCAAACCTAAGCAATGGTCTTACTTCCTAACTATCTATCTAATATATACAGTGATAAGAGGTATAAGGATTAGTGTTGTCGTCAGGTTGGATTCCCATCTCTCCTTGTCCAAGGAAGACGCACTGATACAGCAACACCTGAAAGAGAGATAGACAACAATGCAAATGCATCCTATCCTATAATAACACGGGGCAATATATATACATACGTGATTAAGTGGTCTTTAGTTGTCCTCAGCCGAGAACAGCATAGCAGTGTAAATACACTCTATAATATATCTACATTATACCAGTGGAAACTGGTGAAGTTTTAGGATGGGGGGACGCCAGACCCCGCCCTTCCTTTTTGACCCCTCCCACTTGGTGAAAATGGGCCTGGTTTCAGCTAAATAGTGGGCATGACTTAAAGGGGTGTGGCTCTAAGGGGGTGTGGTTAGCGTCTGAGATGAACGAGGGATGGAGGGAGAGGGAGGTTGAGAGGGAGAAAGAGAGATGGAGGGACAGCAGGCCCAGATCCTACACAACAATAGAAATATGTGTATTCCAGAAAGTTTAACAATCAGCAGATAAAGATACTCCAAACACCTGGTGTTAGTGCTTCAATCACCCTGGCACCATGGTTGTTATGGTGTCAGGATGATTGAAGTGCATTATTTATATTATTACATTGTAATATAAAATGACATTATTCAACTCACCATAATCATTGTGTCACCTGCCACGTCGCCTGCCACCAGATGCCATCAGGTGAACCCAGCAGGGTCCGTCCTTACATCAGGTGCCCCCAGCGGAGTCCTTCCTTACATCAGGTGCCCCCAGCGGAGTCCGTCCTTACATCAGGTGCCCCCAGCGGAGTCCGTCCTTACATCAGGTGCCCCCCAGCGGAGTCCGTCCTTACATCAGGTGTCCCCAGCGGAGTCCCTCCTTAGATCAGGTGCCCCCAGCAGAGTCCCTCCTTAGATTAGGTGCTCCCAGCAGAGTCCCTCCTTAGATCAGGTGCCCCCAGCAGAGTCCCTCCTTACATCAGGTGACCCAAGCAGAGTCCCTCCTTACATCAGGTTCCCCCAGCAGAGTCCCTTCTTACATAAGGTGCCCCCAGCAGCGGAGCCCTCCTCACATCTGTGTCCCCATCAGCAGAGTCCTCCTTACATCCGTGTCCCCATCAGCGGAGCCCTTCCTTACATCTGTGTCCCCATCAGAGTCCTCCTTACATCTGTGCCCCCATCAGCAGAGCCCCTCCTTATATCTGTGTCCCCATCAGCAGAGCAGAGTCCTCCTCACATGTGTCCCCAGCAGCACAGCCCTCCTTCATGCTGCGTCTGTCTCTGTCCCCTTCAGCGGCAGCTAGTTCCCGGCTTTCTCCATGTGTTCAGTGGAGAGGAGAGGGGCCTCCCCTCTCCACTGAACACAAGGGGATTAGTCCTCACGGCAGCGTCCATCTGAGAACAAAGCACCCGGCCGTAGTGATACGGCGGAAGCTGTTCGGTGCGATGGACTGCGCCACAAAGCAGCTCCAAACCCCGCCAATGAAGCGCCTCGTCTGCAATCTTGTGATTGCATAGACGTGGCGCTTCCCATAGTGTACTTTTTTTTTGTTGTTTTTTTTTGTGACTGCCTGGGGGGGGCGTCGCCCGGGCGCCCCCTATGGTTGGGCCGCCACTGCATTATACACATAATGAAAGTGGGGCCCCACCCTAAATGGAGAGTGCCACCCTCTTTACACTGGTCTGTAAAAAAAACTTTACCTAGCATATTCTATCAAATGCTCATAATGTGAATAAGGTTCACTAAGGTCAGCACCGCTCACGCCACCTGGTGACCAACACTAGAAACAGTTCTGATGCATGGGTTAGTCCATTATTCACATGGAAGGTAAGAATTTGCCCCTTTGCCACAGCTCATTCTACCTAACTAACTACACCCCAGTGTCCATGACGTGTCACAGTCCATCACATTTCACTCAGGGTGGATAACACTTCCCAGCAGTTCCCCTTCTTTAGGGTGTCCTCAATCTGTCCGTATGACAGCCAGGGACTGAGATTTTCTTCATTATTTGAGGAAACAACAACAACCAGCGAAAGATCACAGGTCACTCTTCAGGGTGAAGCACCCCAACAACTTCCATCACTAGCTAACGTGGCTCAGGTGGGCACTCCCTGTATCTGCCGGCAGCATTCTGTCCACAATCCTAGCAGTACAGCCCTCAGGAATGTTCTCCACTAGCAACAACTTGTATGTGAGTGTGAAGTGGCTTCCAGCATTGCGTCCTTGACATCACACAACACATATTTGTAATCCACAGGGGTAAAGAATATATGTATCTTTATGGAATTAACCAGTAGTACCCGGGATTGGGCAAGATTAAGGACTCTTCTTTTGGCATTCACCATAGTGACAAAGCGTTTAACGTCCTTCCTGTCTGGCCTACGGATAACTACACTGCCCAGATTTATTTTGCGGCCGTCGCCCCAGGTGTGTAGCATGGAGGTATATTTTTCTGGCATCTTGGGTGACAGTTTCTGAAAGTCTATCTGGAGAGGGATCCGGAAGAAACTGTGCACCACTTAATCTACCCACTGGGTTTCTTTAGCCAAGATTTCCTCTTCCAGGTGGGCCGGTATGTAGGGATATAGGTACCCATACTCCTCAGCCACCTTCTTTATAATGATCCGCTGTACCTTGGACAGCCGAGGCAGGGACTTAGGGTCTCCATACCCAGGTAGGACCCGTGCATCTGGAGCACGCTGAACCGAGCACCCAGCAACAACATCTGCCTTAAAATCAGGCATGGTTATAGGCATTGGCTTGGTAGGGCGAACTTTGAGGACCCATCGAGCCCAACAATCCTCCTCAAAGGACCTAGTAATGCTTATGAGCGGAGTTGCATTGACAGACAGCTTAATTTTCACATTAGCAGCAGTGGTAGAGGGAACTCCATTCTCCTGCACATCACTCATTGGCTCCTCATCACTGTCACTCCACTTCCCGGTACAAGATAAAGTATCCGAAAACAGTTCAAATAGTCCATCAGACGGAACGCCTGAATCTGTTATGATAGAACACTCTCTGGCCGAGATATAATTGCGCTTGGCGTTTGCCTTAACTGCCACAACTGCGTTATCCCCCTTAATGGCCACAGGCATCACTTCGCCTACAGGCACACTGCTTTCCCTCCTGGCAGGCTTACCTGGCTCCGGTACTCTTTTCCCCGGTGGCTCAGACATTAAGGCGAGCAGATGGACCCGACCGCAGCCTTGAAGAGCGACCGATGCGCTGGGTCCTGGGGTGGTCGTGGATGCAGGGATAGCAGCTTCCTGCACGTCTCTGGTGATGGCAGGTGGGCTCTTGATGTCACTCCCAGCCAGGATAGCGACACTCTTGTCCCAATCGACTTGTAGTATCCGCGGAGTTTGAATTGGGGAGACAACTTCAAACAGGTGCTCTCCACAATGTCCACAGACTACCCAAGACATTTCTCACAGATAAGTCACAAGGCCTCATAGCCTGCAGCTGTTTACAGGGCAAGCTTACCCTTCAGTTTATACCGCACTCCGGTGTCAGTCAGGACAGGTTTCGCATCGCTCAGACCGAAACCAACTACCGGAGCATACCTTTTACAATCCGCCATCTCACTTACAAACTACGCCATCTTTCTCTCCAACCCACAACCAGGCACATGTGGCAGCACTTCCTTATCCTCCTCTGCAGCATGGGAACTCCTCCCCCTGCCAATGGATTGGTGCAGATGCTTTCTGGAAACCTTCACACCCACCTTCTTCTCACTGTGACGCGCCAAAACTGTAATGGAGTCCATTATGGAGTCTGTTTTAACCCTCACAGCGCTGGCGGGAAGTGTCAAAAGACAAGGCTGATCCTCTCCCATGAGCAATGAGACTTGTTGGTTCTTCCCCACGTTGGCATGCACAATAACACAGTCTATGAGAAGTACAGATGTTATTTGCCACCTTTCCACGGAGCCAGATGAAATCCCAATGGAGCTGTAGCTAGTTGCTATGTGCGACTGCTGCAAGGATAAGGCCATTGCCCCACGTTGGGCGCCAAATGTAGCAAGATCACAGGCCTCCTTCAGTCTAATGAGAACCCCCAGAGGCAAGAGCTGCTGACATCCTTCTGTATAGCATGGGTTATGAGGCATAGTGGGTGTAGTGCAAGATAGATTCATGGGCGCCAGACACTTCTTGAATTCAAAGAGATTTTATTTCTCTTGAACAGAACTTTGGCAGAGAGGGTTAGAGCCAGGACACCCTTAGGTAGTTGCAATGTTAATTGGCAGACTCTGAGACTTCTAGAGGTAGACAGCCATGCAGGGAAAGGCAGTTAGCAAGACACCACATATGCATGCGTAGGAGCGCTGTCTCCTATGGCAACAGTCTTATGCCTCGTACACACGATCAGACTTTCCAGCAGACTTGGTCCAACGGTCTTTCCGGCGGACTACCTGAACGGACGGACTTGCCTACACACGACCGGACTTTCCGGCAGGCTAGGTCCGCCCGTCTTTCCGACGGACTTTCGCCGGAGTTACGGCAGACTTTCAGAATGAACGGACTTGTCTACACACGGCCAAGTCCGTTCATTTTGAACGTGACTCGGGTACAACAGGACTAGAAAAGGAAGTGAATCTCGCCGCTTTTATCGGTGAGATTGACACCTTGCAAGCCCCGTCACGGGGCATACCAGGCCCTTAAGTCTGGTATGGATTATAAAGGCCGAAAAAACGGCGTGGGGTCCCCCTAAAATCCATACCAGCCCCCGATCCGAGTAGCAGCCCGGACGGTCAGGCAAGGGGGTGGGGACGAGCGAGCGCCCCCCCCTCCTGAACCGTACCAGGCCGCATGCCCTCAACATGGGGGGTGGGTGCTTTGGGGGAGGGGGGGCGCCCTGCAGGACCCCCCCAAGCACCTTGTCCCCATGTTGATGAGGACAAGGGCCTCTTCCTGACAACCCTGGCCGTTGGTTGTCGGGGTCTGCGGGCAGGAGGCTTATCGGAATCCGGGAGCCCCCTATAATAAGAGGGCCCCCAGATCCCAGCCCCCCACCCTATGTGAATGAGTATGGGGTACATGGTACCCCTACCCATTCACCTAGGGAAAAAGTGTCAATAATAAAATACACTACACAGGTTTTTAAAATAATTTATTAGACAGCTCCGGGGGGGGTCTTCCTCCGGCTTCGGGGGTCTTCTTCCGGCTTCGGGGGTCTTCTTCCGGCTTCGGGGGTCCCTCCGGTTCCTCTTCTCCCGGCGTCCGTTTGGTACTTCTCCGCTCTCTCTGGCCTCTTCTCCCGGTGTTCCAGTTCTTCTGCCGGCTCCTCCACTGTCTTCATGCCGCTCTTTTGCCAGCAGAGGCCCGGACTTCTGGCTTCTTGGCTTCTTCCCTCTTCTCTTCTCCAGATGTTGACACGACGGTCTCTCCGGCTGGACTGCTCTCTGAGCGCTCCGATGTGACTTATATAGGTGGAGACCCCGCCCCCTTATGACGTCACAGTCCCTGGGCATGCTGGGACTGTGACGTTTTAGGGGGCGTGGTCACCGGGTGATGTTGACCATGCCCCCTAAAACGTCACAGTCCCAGCATGCCCAGGGACTGTGAGGGCATAAGGGGGCGGGGTCTCCGCCTATATAAGTCACATCGGAGCGCTCAGAGAGCAGTCCAGCCAGAGAGACCGTCGTGTCAACATCTGGAGAAGAGAAGAGGGAAGAAGCCAAGAAGACAAGAAGCCAGAAGTCCGGGCCTCCTCTGGCAAAAGAGCGGCATGAAGACAGCGGAGGAGCCGGCAGAAGAACTGGAACACCGGGAGAAGAGGCCAGAGAGAGCGGAGAAGAACCAACTGGATACTGGGAGAAGAGGAACCGGAGGGACCCCCGAAGCCGGAAGAAGACCCCTGAAGCCGGAGGAAGACCCCCCCCGGAGCTGTCTAATAAATTATTTTAAAAACCTGTGTAGTGTGTTTTATTATTGACACTTTTTCCCTAGGTAAATGGGTAGGGGTACCATGTACCCCATACTCATTCACATAGGGTGGGGGGCCGGGATCTGGGGGCCCTCTTATTATAGGGGGCTCCCGGATTCCGATAAGCCCCCGCCCGCAGACCCCGACAACCAACGGCCAGGGTTGTCGGGAAGAGGCCCTTGTCCTCATCAACATGGGGACAAGGTGCTTTGGGGTGGGGGGGCCCGCAGGGTGCCCCCCCTCCCCAAAGCACCCACCCCCCATGTTGAGGGCATGCGGTCTGGTATGGTTCAGGAGGGGGGCGCTCGCTCGTCCCCACCCCCTTTCCTGACCGGCCGGGCTACGTGCTCGGATTGGGGTCTGGTATGGATTTTGGGGGGGACCCTACGCCGAAAAAACGGTTCCCCTTAAAATCCATACCAGACCTAAGGGCCTGGGATGCCCTACGCTTGCCGCAATAGGAAAATTTGTTTTTTCTATTGCAGCGAGCGTGAGATGCAATACCCTGTCCGTTGGACCAGCATATAGACGAACTGACTTTCCGTCAGGAATGGAGTCCGGCGAGTCCGGCGGACTAAGATTTGAAACCTGTTTCAAATCTAGGTACGGCGGACTTTTGGGAAAAAAATGTCTGCCGGAGTCTACACACGATCGGATTGTTTGGCGGACTCTGGTCCGCCGGACCAAGTATGCCGGAAAGTCCGCTCGTGTGTACACGGCATTAGAACAGTTCCTAACACAAGTTGTAACAAACTCCTTTACTCTTATACATTCACTTATTGTAGGCTCTCAACCCACTGAGCTACCAGTCTCTCTCCATAGACTTGCTGATTCACTGCCACCGAATCCTTTGAGCTCTTCCAATCTTCACTTAAGTATCTTCCTCAAGCGTCACCCCCGCTTCTCTCCTGGGTCCCTAGCTTGGCACTCAAGATACTTCTCAAGCTTCACCCCACTGGCCGGCTCGGTCCCTGGCTTGACACACAAGGCTGCTCTGCAAGCGTCATCTGCGCTGGCTGGGTTCCTGGCTTGACACCTGCTGAAGTTTCCCAATTTTTCACTGTCCCCGGTTGGTGAGAATTCTGCTCCGGTACTTACTTCAGCTACTCACTGTGGTCCCTGGTAATAAGGTGGATGGTCCCTTAGTGGCAACAGATTCCCTCTACCTCCGACTACAAAAGGTTAACCGCCGGCACTTCTGATTGGACTGCAAGCCGCAATCCCAACCCTACGCTGCTCTCTTGCTTCTGGATAGGACCTCAGACAGCCTAGCAGCGAGATGTGCCCGGTATAGGCCCAAACTCCAGCCTAGCAGCCCGGGCAATACTAAACACATCCACCCAGACAGCTGTCCAGGTGGCACAGAACCCCAGTCACCTGACTCCACCCAAATATATAGGTTCTCCCAGCAGGCCAAGGGATTTAAGAAAACCCCTGCCCATTGGCTGAGGTACCCCATATACTCCTAATCTGTCCTTGCTTTGCCCTTGTTTTATCTAATCTCACCAGGTACCCAGCCACCTAGTGGCAGAAGAGAGAAGTGCAGCCATTCCAGACTTAGGGTGAACTCAATTGATCCCTAACAATGAGCCAAGGTAACTACATCTGGCAGGTAAATTTAGGAGCAACCCTGCCTAGACATTAGGGTGCTACATGGGGAAACCAGCATTCAATTCACATAAGTGTGAACCCAGCCTTAATGTCACATCTCAATGATTTGACCACAGTGACCCTAACCATTTTAGTGGATTAAATCAAAAAGATTAAGCCCTGGTTTTTAATTATTAGACCATCGTCGCCCAGAGTCGGTGCTAGACTATTTTGCACCCTAGGCAAAACCAGCTATGTGCCCCTCCCCGTATGATAAGGGGGATGAGGGGTAGAGGAGGCAATACGAGGGGTAGGTGAGGCAGTATGGGGGATGGGTGAGGCAGTATGGGAATGGGTGTGGCAGTATGAGGGGTAGGCGAGGCATTATTGGGGGTTAGGTGAGGCAGTATGGGGGTGGGTGAGGCAGTAGGAGGGGTAGGTGAGGCAGTATGTGAGGAAGGTGAGGCAGTATGTGGGGTAGGTGAGGTGGTAGGGGGTAAGGTGGGAAAACCTGGTCAGCCTGGAACATCTGTGCAGAGCCAGCCCTGTGTCCCAGTTTCCTGCCTGCAGTGATGTCACTCCCTGGCCGGGTCTGATGGAGGAAAATCCATCCTTGCCATCCTTCTTCTCTGAATGTCGGGGCCTGGGGGCAGTGCAAGCATGTGATTGGTTGCTAGGACCACCAATGTCCTAGCAACCAATCATGTGCTTGCCCTACCCCCTGGCTCCATCATTCAGAGAAGGAGGAGGGCAAGAAGAGAGGAGGGGGAAGTCTGGGGACCACACCATTGTTGCCACTCAGCCAATATTCTCTGACAGATCTGATTGCTGAGGCTGAGTGGGTGGCTCCATGTGGCAGCAGAGACTACATAAGCATTTGGGCAGGGTGCTTTTGGTGGGTTCAGACCCCCCTAACCATCCCTTATCTACGTCCCTATGGAGGAGAGTAGGAAAACCTGTGGCCGTGGTGGCAGTGCACCCTAGGCAGCTGCCTAGTACGTCATGCTAATCATTTAGGACAGTCATGAGACTACTGGGTTTGATGACATCTAGTCTGGATGCATGCAATGGGCTTTGAAAGCTGTTGATAAATGTTGGATCTAGTTCAGAGGAATGTTTCAGAATGGGATTAAAAAGTCAAACTGGCAGTACTTTCACTTTGTAAAAGAAACAGATTGACACTAAAACAGGTTCATGGCTGCTTTAGTACTATTTATACGTGGCTGAATGAGGCTTAACAGCTATCTTCCACACCATGTATGTTACCAGACTGACACCTTGAGCCTTATGCTGGGGAATAAATAACAGTTCCAGTGACTAGTATTTTTTTTTTGTTTGTAAATCAGTAAACAGCTATATGGACCCTGAAAAAACACAGCCTGGAGAACAACAACTAAACGGGATAAGCCACATTAAAAAAAAAGGTATAGCAGGGGAAATATACCAAATGGAAATCACAGACTTTAGCTCTTCATTTTTTGGAAATGATCTAAATATGTCAAAGTTAATCTGAAAGTACGAACTTTAACCTAATAGATAAAGATTTCTAGTGTAAAGTCATTTTTTAGCCCAGACTATCTCTAGTACAACCCTCTACCCAAATTTTAGAGCATACAAGGGGGACGTGTACTAGCATTATATTAGTTATATATTTTGCAACAAATAGCACATGGACAGGACAAAGGTTAACTTCAAAAGTGTTGAGTTTAGCTTGTAGAGACTGGTCACACACTATGCATATAGTGGGCTTCGATTCAATTCTATCAGTTCACAGTTCTGCTTTACTGTAAATAATCACGGTGGATTCGGCGGACAGGAAGGTCAGCAGGTCATCACTGGAGGTTAGCCTTCTTCAGACACAGTAAGTATATATATCTGGGGACTGCAAAAGTTTAGCTGGAACTGTTGATTCAACTTTAAGGTACTATAGAGGTAACTTAGGGAAAAGCCATTTGTCCACAATATACTGTTAAAAGTTCTGTTTGTCTAAAACTGATATTTCAGTTTCAGGCAAATGCTGTACAGGTAAACATTTGTGAGATATTTGATTTGGCCCTAAAGGACATTAAGCTTGCAGTGCTCATTGTTAATTAGTGTGTAGCGGCTACATTGATCCAATCAGCAAAGCTGACACTCCTTGCAGCTCTGCAGTGTCAAGAAGTGGGGTGTTTTAAACTGCTAAAAGGAGATTACCACTCTCACAAAGAGTTTTGTGAGAGTGGTAATCTCTCAAAAACAGCGGTTGTTAGTTCTAGGATGCAGGTGAAGAACGGACTTACAACCCTTATAATTTACTGCATGCTATCTTTCAGCAACTTCAACAGAGACTTAAATTGGGATTTAACAGAGGTCCAATGAACACCATGTTTCAGGTTTCATCTGTAGAGTACTGATTGCCTCTGTGGACATGTTTCTGGTTGTACCAATCAGTGCTGACTCTTCAGATGTGTTTCTGGTTCTGTCGGTACAGTAGTGATTTTGTCTTTGTGGACTTGTTTCTGATTGTGTCAGTACAGTAGTGATTGTGTCTTTGTGTCTGGTTGTACCAGTACAGTTAAAGGCAGTTTTTTTCCATTTTGGATAGAGTAGGGGAAGGGCATAACCCCTGTAGGGTTTATTTTTGCCTTTGTCCCATTGGGGAGATTTATCTTCAGTTCCTGCCCAATAGCCAAAAAGAGGAAGTGAGAGGAAATTCCTGCAAATTAAAGGAATCTCTTGGAGACCCCCAGGTCAACAGAACTAGTGTCCTCATTGGAAGGTTTCCCCTCCATAACCTTTCTGGGGGCAACCCAAAATTTGGGATTTTCTTTGAGTTTTGCTTTTTTTAATAATGTTAAACAGGACGAATAGAGAGGGTAAATCACTCTAATGGGAGCACAGAGAACAATAAAAAAAAAAAATAGAAAAAAACAGGTGCCCTAATCCTTCTCCCCTCTTTTAGTTGTGTCAGTACAGTACTGATCCTGTGTCTGTACAGTATATTTCTAGATGTGTCAGTTATGTATCAACTGTGTCTCTGCGGAGAAAATTTGGTTTGTGTCAGTAATGTACTGGTTGTGACTCTACAGACATTTTTCTGATTGTTTCAGGTAATTCTTATGTGTTTACTTTTTCCAATATTTGGTAAATTCCCTTTTTTCAATATTGTTAACTAAATAATATTTAATATATACGAGTAAGGGTGAAGGGAGTGGGTAGGATATGGGTAGCTTAGTGGCTTAGTGGTTAACACATGTGCCTTGCAGGACTAGGGTCATTAGTTTGAGCCCCTGTTCACATCGGCACAATTTGACATGTCAAATCACAGCCTATTGCCGGCAATAGCACTGTCCCAATCGGTGCGATGCCGATTTTGCCGCGCCGCACCGATTTCCAAAAGTAGTTCCTGCACTACTTTTGGCGACTTTGGGGGTGATTTCAATAGACATCTGCACATGAACCCGCACTTATGTCTTTCAAATTGCCCCCGAACTCGCACTGAAATGCGGGTTTGAAATCATGTGAGTTCAAAATTTCAAATTCGTGTTCAGTGTGAACGTACCCTGAATCTCCACTATGACACAACCTGCATGGAGTTTGCATGTTTTTTCTGTTCTTGCATCAGTTTCTTCCCACACTCCAAAGACATGCTGGCAGGTAAGCTGACTCCTGTCTAATTTGGCTGTAGTACTTGTATGCATGGGAGGCAGTTGGCTGTAATAAATAAATAAATATGTTTTTCTTGTGGGTGGGACAGCATCGAGTAGCTGGCCTAGGGAATAAAAAACATAGAAATTTGGCACTGATTGCACGTGTCTGTAGGATAATGATGTTTTTTCAAATCAATATGTATTTACTCATTTTATTGTTATTTTAGGCTTTCACTGCATCAGAAGAACATACAGCAGTCTGGCTGTGATATAGTTGTCTATTGTCACAAAAACGCACAATTTAAAAATGAAAGGCAGCTCAGAAGATATTTCCACAGATATAGTGCAGCTGAAAAGGGAGATGTCACTTCTCCATGCAGTGAGCATGGTCATTGGGAACACCATTGGAGCAGGAATATTTGTTTCAACAAAGGGAGTCCTTATGTACACCGGTTCTTATGGATTGTCACTCATTATTTGGGTGCTGGGAGGAATATTTTCAGTAATTGGGTCTCTCTGCTATGCTGAACTAGGAACAACAATTACTAAGTCAGGCGGAAGTTACATATATTTAAAGGAATCATTTGGAGGTATTGTGGCCTTTTTATATCTATGGAGCTCCATGCTAATAATCTCTCCTGCCAGTGAAGCTATTCTGGCTGTGACATTTTCCCAGTACCTCACGCAACCATTCTTCCCAACATGTACTCCTCCTCAGTCTGCGGTGTTCCTGCTTTCTGCAGTATGTGTGGGTGAGTCTCTCAGTGTTCTATTAGTAATCATAGAGCTGCATTATATTTCATTCAATTGAATAATGGCACCAATCTATGCTGAGTACCATGCATGTTTCATTACTAACTCAAGTGAACAGTACAAGGAATGCCTACAAACCAAAACTGCTGCTTGTTTTATCCTATTTTAATAATCTCTTTATAAGCCTGCAACTATTCAAAAAAAAATCAATTATCCTTTCTATCATTTGCAGGAGCATTCCACTTCTTCATAATGCTCAAAGCAGTGTGATTATAGAGGACCTATGTGCAGGTTTAAGGTTTGGGTCTGGCTTCAACAGTTCTGCTACATTAAGAGTGCCCTCCTTTCTTTGGCATGCCTGCCTTTTGGTAGAATGATGTCCAGCTAGTTGAAAATAATAAATGATGTGGGACTTTGCTTTTACTCAATTGTTGCAATATAAGTTAATATGTAATAAAAACAAAATAAATATTAAAATCTAAGTGAATCAGGAATGTGTGTTTAACCACTTCCCGACCGGCTCACGTAGATATACTGCGGCAGGTTGGCAGCCCTGCGCAAAACGTTGTACCCGTACCTCGCTCGCGCCCGTGGGCAGGGGGCGCGCGCCCCCGCATTGCCCGCGGCATTCGGATTTGTTAGAGAACCCAGTCTTCAGGTCCAGGCCAATGATTTCTAGCCTGGACCTGCTGATCGGTTCTGGCGAATGAAATGCTTCCTCTGCCTGTGAAATGTAAACACAGCAGAGGAAGTGATGTCACCTCCCCTTGTGGAACCCTTTTCAGTCCCAGTGAGAGGACATTTAAAAGTGAGTTGCACCAACACTACACTGACACAGTACACGTAGGCACACTTTTCGGACCCCAGTAAACCCCTTCACTCCCTGTCACTGTGTCACCAAGTGCAGTTTTCAGATTTCTCACTGATCACTGTACTGGTATCACGTGTGACACTAAATAGTGTTAAGGCAATTAGTGGTAGGCCCAGGTAGGTTTAGGGTATCCCCCTAATAAAGGTTTAACCCCTTGATCACCCCCCCAATTAACCCTTTTTACCCCCTGTCACCAATGTTACTAGTATAGTGTACAGATCTATATTCTTAACGCTGTATTAGTGTCACGGATGACTAGTTAGTTGGTTAGTTTCACCATCAGTCTTTTATAGTGTCAGGGTACCCCCCATACATTACCTAATAAAGGTTTTAACCCCCTGATCGCCCCTTAGTTAACCCTTTTACCCCCTGGCATCAGTGATCACTGTATTAGTGTCACGGGTGACGCTAGTTAGCTTTTTATAGCGTCAGAGTAACCGCCATATATTACCTAATAAAGGTTTATCCCCCTGATCGCCTGGTGGGTGACATGAGTTAGGTTTTACCATCAGTTAGGGTTAGCATCAATCCCAGGAAGTGTCAGATTAGTGCCAGTAGCGCTAACACCCATGCACACACCATACATCTCCCTTACTAGTATAGTGTTTGAATAGATCAATATCTTTGATCTGATCAGAACTATATTAGTGTTCCCAGTAGTTTAGTGTTTCCAAAAACGCGGCATTAGCAGGATCAGCCCAGATACCTGCTAGCATCTGCGTTTATCCCCTCTGCCCAGCCCACCCAAGTGCAGTATCAAATAGATCACTGTCATTTACAAAACACAACACACAAAATTGCAGCGTTAGCAGAGTCAGGCCTGATCCTTGCGAACGCTAACAGTTAATTTTTTTGGTAGTGATTGAAACAGTCGCTGATAATCAGGTGCTCTTTTGCCTGTGAGTTGCACTAGCTGTACCTGTAAATTTAGAGGCCAAAATGTCCAAACAGAGGTACACTAGTGAAGAGGCCTACACGTTGCTGAGCATGACAGATGAGAGCGAAGGGGAAGCTGCCTCACTGTCAGATTCAGGCTCAGTATACGAACCAGTAGAGAGCAGCTGCACCCTGACAGGTAGCTCAGATGACAGGGTAGTGGTCCCTGCCAAGGTCAGGCGGACCCGACCCCATTCTTCTGTTGCTGAGGTGCAAGAACTGCAGGGCTCAGGTATGGAGCAGAGAGCCAGTACTAGTGCCGCTCATCCTTCTGGTGAACTGGCAAGCACCAGCGGCCTAGTACATCCTGGTCCTAGTCAAACCAGTACTGCAGTAACATTTGGTGATGTGGCGAGTCCCATAGGTGCAGTTCAAGCTGGTGCGGTGGCTAGCACAAGCAGTGCCCCGCAGCCACCAAGAGTTCGAACACAGGCCCGTAGATCCCATAGTGCCCTTCCCGCTGCATATGCCATACCTAATTGGGAGCTCACCACTTCGGCAGTGCCCGTACTTCCCCCATTTACTGGCCAACCCGGAATTTAGGTGGAAACAGTTGATTTTACGCCACTTGATTTTTATTCACTGTTTTTCATCTAAGATCTCTATAGATCTATTGTGGACCAAAGCAATTTGTATGCTGGTCAATTCATAGCCGCTAATCCCCAGTTGACCCTTGCCAGAGAATGAAAAACGGTTATGTGTTACGAATTTAAGACCTGTCTGGGCCTATCCCTCCTCATGGGCATAACTAAAAAAGTGAGTTGCGGTCATATTGGTCCACTGACCCAATTCACTTTATGCCTGTGTTCTCTGCTTCCTTGACAGGATGCGATATGAGCAGTTCTTGCGGTTCATGCATTTTAATGACAATGAACTCTGTCATTCTCAGGGTGACCCTGAATTTTGAATTTGATAGGCTTCACAAAATTCGGCCCCTCTTAAACCACTTCATCCAGCAGTTTGCAGCCTTGTTTATTCCCGATCAAGTTGTCTGCGTTGATGAGTCCCTGATTAAGTTTTCTGGCCGCTTGTCTTTCAAACAGTATCTCCCCAGCAAGCGTGCCAGATATGGGGTCAAGTTGTATCAGCTCTGTGACAGGGCCACAGGCTATACATATAGTTTTATGGTTTACGAGGGAAAATACAGTCACGTGGAGCCCTCCAACTGCCCAGACTACATAGGGAGCGCAGGCAAGTTTGTTTGGGACTTGGTGTCACACTTATTCGGAAAGGGGTACCACTTGTACCACTTGTGGACAATTATTACACAAGCGGTCCACTTTTTAGTCACCTTTTTGATTGTGGAATTGGCGCATGTGGCACCGTGCAATCTAATCGACGGGCTTCCCCCAACAGCTTGTAGGAATCCCGACTTAGACGGGGGGAGAAAGCCTGCTTGAGATGTAATAATTTGCTCACAGTGAAATGGAGGAATAATCAGAATGTTTTTGTTCTGTCCTCCCTTCACACAGGTACGACTGTCCAAAATCCAACGGCGACTGGTTTTGTTGAGAAGCCCCTCTGTGTCCACGATTGCAACCTTAATATGGGAGGGGTGGATTTCAATGACCAGTTGATGGCGCCGTACTTAATTGCCCGTAAGGTCAGACGCTGGTATAAAAAAGTGTCTGTATATCTATTTCAATTGGCTCGGCTGAACGCTTATGTGCTATACAATACATCAGGATGAACTGGATCCATCCTTAAATTCCAGGAAGAGATCATCACAGCCCTTCTCCTTCCAGACAGTGCTGTTGTCCAACTTCCCAATGCAAATGCATTGATCCGGCTGCATGAGAGGCATTTTCCGAATGTCCTCCCTGGTACCCCTACCCAACGAGCACCCCAAAGAAAATGTTGTGTCTGTAGCAAGCGTGCATATAGGCGTAACACCCGCTATTATTGTCCCTCCTGTCCTGACCAACCTGGTCTCTGCATCAGTGAATGTTTCTGTCGCTGCCACATACCAGTGGAGTATTAGCATAGGGTACACTGCACAGTCCTAGGGCACACTTTCACAGGGTCTTCAAAGATGCCATCATATTTTGAGAGACCCGAACCTGGTACCCTAATGCCCCGTACACACGGTCGGACATTGATCGGACATCCCGACAACAAAATCCATGTATTTTTTCCGACGGATGTTGGCTCAAACTTGTCTTGCATACACACGGTCACACAAAGTTGTCGGAAAATCCGATCATTCTGAACGCGGTGGCGTAAAACACATACGTCGGGACTGTAAACGGGGCAGTAGCCAATAGCTTTCATCTCTTTATTTATTCTGACCATGCGTGGCACTTTGTGCGTCGGATTTGTGTACACACGATCGGAAGTTCCGACAACGGATTTTGTTGTCGGAAAATTTTATAGCCTGCTCTCAAACTTTGTGTGTAGGAAAATCCAATGGAAAATGTGTGATGGAGCCCACACACGGTCGGAATTTCCGACAACAAGGTCCTATCACACATTTTCCGTCGGAAAATCCGACCGTGTGTACAGGGCATTACAGTTACAGTTACAAATAAAAGTGTAAAAAACATATATATAATAAAAAAGCCAAAAATAGTTGTCATTTTCTTGTTCATCTCTCTCTATTGTTCTCGCGCTATTGTTCTCTCATTATTGTTCTGCTGTTTTACTGTATTTTATGCTTAACTGCAATGTTTTATTGTTACTATGTTTTTTCATGTTTGCTTTGCAGGTATGCAATTCTTTGTCCTTTGGTACACATACACACACATATATATATATATATATATATATATATAACTTTGCACTTGATTAATTATTAGGGTGGCGCTGATTGTTTCACACATTTGTAGGAAGTGAACTCACCATTTTATGCCCTTAGAAAGCCTGAAGACAGTGCTTGGTTTTCGGGGTCCTGTACGCGGCTAGACTGCCAAAAAGTCCCACACATGTGGTATCCCCGTACTCAGCAGAAGCAGCAGAATGTATTTTGGGGTGTAATTTCACATATTCCCATGGCATGTTTGAGCAATATATCATTTAGTGACAACTTTATGGGAAAAAAAAATTGTTTTCTCATTATCCCAAAACTTGTGGCAAAATATTAAATATTCCATGGACTTAACATGCCTCTCAGCTAGGGTTGTCCTGATACTACTTTTTTAAGACCGAGTACAAGTACCAATACTTTTTTTCAAGTACTCGCCGATACAGATTACCGATACTTTTTTTTAATGTCATGTGACAGTTTGACTGATGGGCACTGATAGGTGGCACTGACTGATGGCTGGCACTGATGGCTGGCACTGACAGATGGTACTGATAGATGACACTGATAGGCAGCACTTATGGGCACTGATAGGCGGCACTGACAGGTGGCTGGCACTGATGGATGGCACTGACTGATGGGCACTGATAGGTGGCACTGACAGGTGGCTGGAACTGATTGATAGGCACTGATCGATGGCACTTATGGGCACTGATAGGTGGCACTGACAGGTGGCTGGCAGTGATGGCTGGCACTGACTGATGGGC
The DNA here is from genome assembly GCF_042186555.1 of Aquarana catesbeiana. Taxonomy (NCBI): domain Eukaryota; kingdom Metazoa; phylum Chordata; class Amphibia; order Anura; family Ranidae; genus Aquarana; species Aquarana catesbeiana. The sequence continues at coordinate 411,006,153 of NC_133328.1, read as the reverse complement.
ACTGATAGGTGGCACTGATAGGCGGCACTTATAGGCTTATGGGCAAGCACTGAAATGTAGCACTGATTGGCAATGAATTGCATAATAAATTACATGAATGATGAGAGGAAAGGAAGGATTTTGCAATGCTACATGGCATTGCATCACAGTCACGTGACTTTTTTTTCCTTGAAAAAGTCACGTGACTGTGATGCAACGCGTGGGAGGAGCCAAGGACGCTCTGTGCAGATCAGCAGTATCACACAGTGTACTGCAGTGAATCTGCTCCTGTCTAAGGCGGCTGACTGCCATAGCAAAACCTGCATATGCCTTATCATTATAAGGCACACGTGAGTGGATTGAAGTTTGCCTGTGTACCTTGGTATCCTAAATATTGCACAATGATTTTTTTTTTCTCTTATCTGCCTGTTAAATGAGATCTGTTTATGATTTTCACCTTGGTTGTGAACAGAAGCAAAAGAAACATTGTTACTATAAATGTCAATGAGCACCTTAATTAAGCAAGTGTTTTTAAACAGCTTTGCTAGTGGGACCGGATCAAAGCTTTATACCAATCGGATTCTACACTTGTATAATTGATCCTTCTGAATACATCCCTATATATTTATTTTTATGTTGATTTTTTATGTGGATTTTTTTTACACATTTGGTGGCACTAATTTTTTAATAATTTTTTATAATTTTACACTATTTTGATTGCTGGATTTCTTAGGAAATTTTACTCACCGCTGGATTTATTTGAGTATTTATATTTATTTATTTCTTTTTATTCATATATATTCATTTTTTTGCACATTGTGAAGCGCTTCAAATATCATTATTTATACTTGATAATTCATCTATTTATGATATTTATGCACTATTGCACTTTCATTAATTTTGTAATCTATGCACTGTTGCACGTGTACATATTGCATCTATTTACGTGGACATATTGCCTATATATACACTTTTTACCTAGGCGTAAGTAGCGCCACATAATTTGCTTTTTCATTTGGTTTAGTTATGTGAGTACATTGTTCTATGTTGGCAGCTCTTAACTAGCCTATTGGTCATTGTGGGTTTGCGCATTAGTTTATTCACTTTTGGTTTAATATTGCAAAATCCTTCCTTGCCTCTCATCATTCATGTCATTTAACATTTATCATCTAGTAATTATGCTGCGACGCCCATCTTAGTACACCCTGCACTCGGCTACAGTAAGCCAGCAGCGGACATCTTGTTACACCCAGCCCATATAGTTCGGGCTGGTTGTAACAAGATATCTGCTGCTGGCTTACTGCAGCTGAGTGCAGGGTGTACCAAAATGGGTGTTGTGATGTTTACCCTCCGACAGAGACACGGAACGTCACTTCCTTTACCAAATGGGACGGCTCCGGTCACTGTTTTGGACAGAATATGTGACGGTGCCCTGCATCCCTGCCCCGGCCAACTTCCCCCTAGTTCTACTGCTGCCAGACCGATCTCTGCTCCATCCTCTCCGCCCGCCGACTTCTGGTTGCAGGTATCGGATTAGGCATCGGAAGCATTTGTGCGAGTACAAGTACTCGTACAAATGCTCGGTTAATGTCCCGATACCAATACTAGCATCGGTATCAGGACAACCCTACTCTCAGCAAATAGCTTGGGGCGTCTGCTTTCCAAGATGGGGTCATGGGGGGGGGTTGTGCTATCTGGGCATTTCATGGCCTCCGAAACTCTGATAGGTAGTGAGGAGTGAAATCAAAAATTTATGCCCTTAGCCTGAAGGCGGTGCTTGGTTTTTGGGGTCCTGTACGTGGCTAGACTGCCTCTATGCATTAAGATAAAAAACCTTTTGTGTGTAGCAGCTGCCCCAGCACGGCTTCATGTCTGAATAGACAGAGGGAGCTGTGACTCGGCTCCAGTGCCCCCATAGGAATCTGCTGACTGTGGGGGCACTCGATAGGAGGGAGGGGCCAGGAGCAGCAAAGAGGGTCCCGAGAAGAGGAGGTTCTGGGCTGTTCTGTGCAAAACCAACTGCACAGAGGAGGTAAGTATAACATGTTTGTTATTTTTATTTATTTTTTAAAACAAGACTTTACAATCACTTTAATAAGTGTAACAAAGAATAAATGTATCAATACTCAAGCCAATATATATTGCATAATCTCATGTAGGTAAATGATAGATTATCAAAATTACCTCAAAATTCATATTAATACATGTATATAGGTGCATCCAGACAAAAACAGGTTAATGTGCAAAAAAACACATGCCTCAAATCAAACAACCTGACAGCAAACACAGTGTTTGTTTGAAAGTGTGCAAATAGTCCAATTATTTTTAGTTTAAAACATAGGTAAATTTAAATCCCATAAAAAATCTTTAATGTGTATATAAAACATTCAAGGTGGTATTCTTCCTTCTCCACTCTATTCAGTGAGGGGAAAAAAGTGTTTGATCCCCTGCTGATTTTGTACGTTTGCCTACTGACAAAGAAATGATCAGTCTATAATTTTAATGGCAGGTTTATTATAACAGTGAGAAACCGAATACCAACAAAAATATCCAGAAAAACGCATTTCCAAAAAGTTATAAAATGATTTACATTTTAAGGCGGAGTTCCACCCACATTTTATACTCCTCACCATCCAGCACTACTGTGTACACTTGTAACGAATTGGCATTTTTTTGGGGGGGATCGCTTACTTTATTTCAGCATTTTTCTTTTTTCACTTCCTCCTTAGTGGCCACGGCCCCGCGCATCATTTCCGACTTTGCATTGCCTCCTGGGAGATGTGTGTCATCAATCCCAGGAGGCAATACAAGCTATTATACTGCTCGCGTTGCACTGCGCATGCGCAAGATCGGCAGGTGCATGCTGGGTATCTAGCATGCACGGAATACAGGAAGAGATACTCTGCGGCTTCAGATGCCCACGCAGGAGGTGGCCGCGGTCTGCTGGGACTTCCAAAAGTAAGAATACAATGCAGCAAAAATACTAAACGGACCTTAGTACACAGCATAGCTTTACTGAAATATACTAAGCATGAGTATTAAAGGGGTATTTTTATCTAAAAAGTAAAGTTTTGGCCAGAACACCGTTTTTATGAGTGAAATAAGTACTTTATCCCCCATAAATCAGCAAGATTTCTGGCTCCCAGGCATCTTCTATACAGGTAACGAGCTGAGATTAGGAGCCCTCTCTTAAAGAGAGGGCTCCTAATCTCAGCGTGTTACCTGTATAAAAGACACATGTCCACAGAAGCAATCAATCAGGGTCCAATCTCTCCACCATGGCAAGACCAAAGAGCTGTCCAAGGATGTCAGGGACAAGACTGTATTCCTACACAAGGCTGGAATGGACTACAGGGCTTGGTGTGAGGGTGACAACAGTTGGTGTGATTATTCGCAAATGGAAGAAATACAAAATAACTGTCAATCTCCCTTGATCTGGGGCTCTATGCAAGATCTTACCCTGTGGAGTTTCAATGATCATGAGAACGGTGAGGAATCAGCCCAGAACTACACGGGGGAATCTTGTCAATGATCTCAAGGCAGCTGGGACCATAGTCACCAAGAAAACAATTGGTAACACACTACGCTGTGAAGGACTGAAATCCTGCAGCGCCCACAAGGTCCTCCTGCTCAAAAATGCACATGTACAGGCCCGTCTGAAGCTAATGAACATCTGAAAGAGTCAGAGGAGAACTGGGTGAAAGTGTTGTGGTCAGATGAGACCAAAATCGAGTTCTTTGGCATCAACTCAACTCGCTGTGTTTGGAGGAGCAGGAATGCTGCCTATGATCCCAAGAACACCACCCCCACCATCAAACATGGAGGTGGAAACATTATGCTTTGAGTGTTTTTCTGCTCCTGCTTCTATGGAAACCTCCTTCCCTAAGCATTGAAAATGGGTCGTGGATGGGTATTCCAGCATGGCAATGACCCAAAACACATGGCCAGGGCAACAAAGGAGTGGCTCAAGATGAAGCACATAAGGGTCCTGGAGTGGCCTAGCCAGTTTCCAGACCTTAATCCCATAGAAAATATGTGGAGGGAGCAGAAGGTTCGAGTTACCAAACTTCAGCCTCAAAACCTTAAAAGGATAGTTTCCCTTTACAAAAAACCTGCCTATGCAGGTAAGGGATGTTTGTAGATTAAAACAAACTGTGCAGCTCTGACTAAAGATGAATAATGTTCTTGCTCTAGGTGTAGGCCATTTACATACCTTATGCAGCCTGACTGGAATACTCCCAGGACGTTGCTAAGTGAGGCCTAGTCATCACTGCTCACCTCCACCATTATAGGTGTGAGCTTTTTCTCTGATTCAAACCCCCTCATATGCTCTTTCTCTCCTCTGATGCAGTAGCTCTGAGCTCAGCATTTGAAAGCTCACTCCTGTGATGGT